>NW_017535407.1:1638502-1667074 GCF_001853355.1 Bactrocera latifrons
GCCACGTAGCGAAAAGAAGAAACGACTGGCGCGCTGTTGTTAACTCGGCTATAATCGCGTAAGCGGTGTCTACGCCAATTAAGAAGAAGAAGAAGATAATTATATTTAAGTTATAAATTGCTATGAAAATCATACATAAATCATAATTATCGTTTCTTATAATTTTTTCGGTTGATTTAAAGCTATAAAACAACAATTTGGATGACATGCGCATTATATGCTGAGCAGCGTGTTTAAAAAGTTAGGAAATTGGTGACCTAGATTGTTCCAATTACAAAAAGAAACTATAATATTTAGAAAGCAACCGGTACTATTTCAATGGAACAAATATATATTTGCACCGAATAAATGATTTATTGGCGCCCTCCATTACAGCACCGGCTAATTTTCTCCCCTAATTCCAAATCTAACAGCAAAACAACTGCTAAACGAAATATTACCGCCGACAGCGATAAAAGTCGCCAGCAATTTCAACAGCGGAAGGAGGCATTGCAACACAATTCAACAGCAATTTGCAATGCAATCAACAAATAAATTGGAGCAACAAAAGCGACAAATGAAAAGAGAAACGAAAATTGCATGCAACACAGAGCCAACTAACATGATACATACAAACATATATGCATATATGTGTGTATGTGTGTGTGTGTGTAGCAAGCAATTGTGGTCGCTAACGTCGATCAGCAAAGCACAAGTAAGGACAACGAGGACTTGCCGCGCTGACATAACTCGCCTAGCGGCATGTGGCAGGGCCGGGCGCAGCACTTGACAGCGTGAGGCATGCAAGCGTTTTAGAACTTAAACAGCCACTTGAAATGCGGCGCATAAACATAACAATAAGCGCTGATGTGTGGGTGTGTGTGATTTGTATAGACAACAACAAGAACATGCATAGATATCTGTGTTGTTGTGCGCTTGCAGTTATAAGAGGCTAATTTGCGCGGCAATCAACTGCAAATGCATGAATAAATTCATATGTATGTGTGTGTGTGTGTGTGTGTAAAGTACGTTCTTGGCATATGAAAATAAATATAACAAATTACTGTGCGACTGCTTGCCATGCAGGTTGCATTAGAATGTAGTCCGACCGTTTTTGAAATGCGCGAAAGGCAAAACCGAAATAGACGCTTGGAGGTGATGGCAATAGCGCTACAACAACAAATTTCTATATGGCATAAGCGCCGCCGTTATATGTAGTATATTTTATAATGCAATTTACACACACCCACACATATGTATGTGCCCGCGTTGCCGGGACCTTATTGCAAGCATTGCTGACTGGCGCTGGCTAAGTGGCCACAAAATTGCATGCGAACCCGCAATTACCCAGTTTCGGTAACACTTCAGCACCGTCAGCCAGCCAGCCAGCCAGCCAATTCAACTGCCGTTCTTCAATTGTTTTGGCTCACGTGCTGCTCCAGCCGAGCTTACTTCGCGCGCAGAACTTGGCTTTAAATGTTTTGATTGCGGCATAATTGTTGCTTCGCTGGCAGCTAACTAAGCGCGCAGACATGGATGTATGTTGTATGTATATAGTTGCAGCAATAATAACAACAACAATAAAGATGATGGCAAATAATTTACACACACACGTACGCGATAAGATATGCCAGCACATGTTATTTACAGTTCTATATTCACAATGTAAAGCATACATTTAGGCGCATAGCATATGTAAAGAATTCCATTGTTATAGAGATTACAATACAGTGGTGTGTTATCAGTAATATAGATTGCAAAAATATCAAAAAATATATTATTTTACTCTGGGTTTCACAAATTAGATCTCCTAGAGTATATCCTCGAAATCGAAATATACTGAAATTGTAGTACATTATCGTAGCAAAAGAAGTGTTACTATTCATATATTTTTTTCAACCCAATATGCACTTTTCGGCGTGTCAACTGATATCAATCTGGGCAGTAATAGGTATCTTAGATGTCTTTAATCTGTACTAAAATATTAAAATCTACTGTGCTTCTAGAGCACTATATATCGTCACCTAAAATGCAAAACAACGTATCATCAAATCAATAGAAATTGAGTTTTTTAGTGCTTATGATTCACTACATCATGTTGCATATATGTAGCATAAAATGTTCAGCTTTCGGCGATAGATATAACCAATATATAACCATTTTATAACCAATATATAGCCAGTTTATAACCAATATATAACCAGTTTATAACCAATATATAATCATTTTATAACCAATATATAATCAGTTTATAACCAATACATAACCATTATATAACCATTTCATAACCAAAACTCAAATTTTGTTATAATATGAGTAGCTTCTATTATATCGTTTTCCTACGCCTGTAAATTAAAGAAAGTGACATTACGTCATTTTACATTTTAGCTGACGATATGCGTGACTAAAAATTCTTATTTTATTTCAAAAATTCAAAATGAAGCTCCGCTAAAAATTCAAGAGACTAAGAAAAAATCCATTCCCAGTTTCTATATATAAAAAAATTCCACTTTCAGAAAAAAACAGTTCGGTGTTGTCCATTTTTATTTTCTATGCTTTCTAAAGCAAGTATTTTTTGGCATACTTATTATAGGCTATTTATTTCAAAAAACAATTTTAGAAACATCTCTCTTTCTCTCTTTTATAATTCCATCCTGTCTTTCAATCGTTTTCACCCTGTTGCGCTTCCTTCGTAATTTTCTCTCAATATCTAAATGTGTTACTACTACAGTTATTTTGTGAATAACCAAGCTTCTATCTGCGGAAAGTCCTATTATAGTTATTCATGATATTAATATGATCTGAACGGTTCTCTCTTACAATCTCTCAGAATGGTCCAAAAATTTTATTTAAACTATTGGAATAAAGTCAGAAATCAATACTTTCATTCTTACCCCACTTTCAGCTTATTAACTCGACTGTTCAACTGACAGCTTAGAGTGAAGAAAATCCTGACGGATGCTTTTTATACGTGTTTCTTCTGATGAGGAAATACTTTGTAGACGTATAGTTCTATTGAGAAGATAATTTTTCGAAGTTGATATTTTAACAGTTAACAGATTTATATTCTGTATGGCTTACCATTTTATAATGAACAAGCCCACAAATCGTGCAAACTTATTACTGGAACAATGACTTGGTGCGCTCCACGCTTCGTTCCACATTCGTTCAACATAATCGTCCAACAGAGTGGGTACTTCGAGCAATTACGGATGGGTTTCACACCACGTTGATTTCAGTGGATATTGAGGGACGCTGTACAGTGTGCACCGAAGACACTATTACTGCTGCGGAAAAGAGTATTGCAGAAGATCCATTTAGTTAATCCAACTGGAGCTGTTTTGCGGAAGTATCTTGGCTTTCAGGTTCACAACATCCAAGTCGTACAAGAATTGAAGCTGAATCAAGATCGTCAAGGCCATTTGGTCACGTTAGTAGTGGTGATGATCTGCAGGCCATTGTAAAGACACCGTTACCCGTTCTTACGATGGTCGAGTCTACGTAACGGCAACGGACCAAAGACTGTCAACTCGGCAGAATGATGCCGCTACAGCAACCATTATAATCTCAAAAAGACACAGTTTCATGTACTCTACTGATCCACTTTTCTTCAAAAATACTACCGTCCTTATAGCTGTTATCAATAGGAACGCTATAGAGCCGTGATTAATGATTTTTTCGTGCCTGAATTGGAGAATGTTTATGTGATTCCAACCAGACGCCGCTACATGACTTACAGCCAACGAAACTATAAATGTATTGAATTAAACTTTTGGAGAGCACATAATCTTGCGACGTGGGGATATGACGATAGACCAATCAACAAATCTGAAGGAAAAATTTGCAACTAATGGGCTAAGAGGTCGGTGTGGTATTTGAGGTGTCTTGATTTCGAATTTCCGTTCCAAAATTTTCCATCACGTAAATCTATTTTTGTCATTTTAGCATCTAAATGATGGTGGTATCATCTCATACTGCAGCACTTATTCGTGATCATTTCGCCACATTTTCAACTAACTTCTGGTTATTCAGCAAAGTCACATGATCACTCCGAGGACACCGTTTCGACTCAGTTGAGGATATAAAAGCTGAATCGTAGAAGGCTCTGATGGCCATCACGATGGAGAATTTGCCAAGTGCTACATTGACTGGGAAATTCGTTGGCATAAATGTATTGCAGCGGGAGGGGACTACTCTGAAGGAGTTTGAAATGGACAAAATTCACCTTTCAATCAGATCACAGTAATACACTTCTTATAAAATAAGCGTTAATAGAGATTTCGAGTTCTTAAATCAAATTGGTACAAGGTTTTTACTTGCGACATTACAAAACACTAAATATCACATTATCTAGCTAAACTATGTGAGAATTCGCTAACTTAGAAATTTCAATAAAAAAAATACTCCTAAATAAAGGCAGCCTCAATTTTACTTTATATATTGCTTATTTTGAGCTTACTTTGAATTTTCCATTATATTTAAATGTAAGCATACTTTTAGCATTACTTTTCCTTTATTTAAACCACGCATCTTTTTAGTATTAGCTTTAATAATAAAAGAACTATGTTCATTTTAAAAAAAGTAGACATTCTTTTTCAAGAAAGCCGACTTAACACTATCAAATGTTTGAATGCGTACTATTTAAGCCAAACACTTTGAGCTTGCAAAACACTGTACTATACCTGCATGCCATAACAGTAATCTCATGTAAAACAAATTGACGTAACTTCCGCTATGAGCCAAGCATTCTTCAAATAAAGTTTCCGCTTTCCCACACACCTACAAATACTTGCTTAAAATACAACAAAAAAGAGTAAAAAAAAAAGACGAATAAATGCTTGGCAAATAATTTTACTACATTTAAAGGCGCCAACTACGTCTAAGTACAGCCAACAGGAGTGCAATAAAATAAGGGCTAACAACTACAAAAATACACTTTTATACGTATGTCTACCGTTATGTGGCCTTAGAAGCATTATACGCCAGACAAGCGAAGTGCAATCATTACTTTACAACAACATGTCGGCAATTGGCTTGAAACGAGCAAATGAGAGCGATGCTTGATGGCGAATGTGTGTTAAGCAAGTGCTTGCAATTTGCATTCACTCACACTGAGTAAGTAGCTGTGTATAACTGTAAATACGTAAGTATTTGCTGATTGTGAATTGCGCGGTCGTTGCTAGTAAAGTTGCTGCTATAATGCTGGTGCGCATTATATCCACACACACACACAGACCGTCTTTTTTGAGACTTTTTCACTTCAGAGCTTATATTATATATATATATATATAGATGTATATGCATGTCTGTCAATGTGTGTGTACATGTGCAAGAAATTAATTAAAGCAAAAAAGCGCAAAAAGCACAAAAGGCAAAAGTACTTGCTATCGCCAATTTGCACTTGCCCCGCAAACATGCTAAAGTTTCTTTTATATGTGCAACAGTGCGTATGCGCAATTTTAATTATGAAAATGCGCTGCTGTTATTTCTTTGCTTTACGTGCCACGCGCTACTTGCACACACACACGCGCAAATGCAGTCGCAGTTATTTTCTTATGCACTCATTTGCATTTGTTGCGCTTTCTTTACCGTTATGCATGAGGCTCATGCACTTGCTCATGCACACGCTTAAGCAAATACTTATGCTGCGTTTCATTACATTTTCGCCGCTTTTGTGCGTGATTGCCGGCTATAGTTTTCGCACAATCTTTTCTTTCACGTTCGTTACTTCACGTTTTCCTCTTTTTACCGTTATGTTAATGATAGTCAGCGCTATCATTTCATTTTGCCGCCAACATAGCGAACACGCTCAACGCGCCCACTCTGCCGCTTTGCTCACCACCTCCGCTTGCAACGCAATGCCTGCCACATTTTGTGGCACAAATAAAGTATGAAAAAAGTTACAGTTAAAATACAATATCATCATGAGTTGCGCGGCGTAAATGGTTGGCAGTCGACATTTGCCGCAACTGTTGCTGTCATATTTATTTTAAGTGTGTGCATGTGTCCATTTGCTCTGCGCTTGCCATCGCTTACACATACACTTATGTGAGAGCATTGATTGCGCTTTTCATTTGTTGCATGTTGAGTAAACACGCGCGCTTGCATATAAGTGTGTTCTTGAGTTAACTGCATGCACTTCAGTCAATAATATTACATTTTATTTGCTTAATTTTTATTCAAAATTAATTGCTGCTCAGTTAAAATTAAGAAGGCGCGTATTTACTTTCAGCCATTGATTGGTATACATATATATATGCGTAATATACATACATAAATAAATTTACAGTTATACATGTGTATGCATATAGCATAGCAATTTTTAAATATTCCCGTTACAGTTTGCCCATTGAAAGTGAGAAGCTGCTCTGCTACCAAATACGCCGTGGCGTATACGCAACTTTTTTATTTCTCTGCGCATCTCTCCTTTCATGCGGTTCATTTGCTTCGAATTACCGATTAATTAGTGTTTATACCTATATATTAAGATATGTGTTAGATATTGCAGTTCGCTATTATTCAAATTACACGCACAACTTCGAGACCAGAAAAAGATAGCGAAAACTATTTTAATGAAGCTTACGAGTCAATTCATTGCAAATATTTGCAGTAAGTTTCATAAGCTTTACACTTACAAATAAATTAATACACAATTAATGATCAGATGGAATGATAACCAAACAATTTTCCGAAAACCTAATATTTTTACCAGATGGTCTTTTTCCGCGAAATATTAATTTGATGTATGCGCATAGCAGAGAACCAGAAAAGTACTCTCAGTTTTATATTTTATAAGTATGATATCAAAGAATTAACTTTTAAGAGATACTATCCAAAACTAGTGCGTAAAAGGTCTTGGTAAGTGTCTCTTAAAAGTCATTTCTTTGGTATCATAATTTGTAGTATTTTTGAAAGAGGTATCTTACTCTAAAAATACGAATTTTCAGCATATCTGCCGACTGATAAAGAAAGAAAATAATATTTTTACTGTCCATCCTACCCAGTTCAGGTATTAAAGTTGTCCGAAGTTTGTAACACCCAGAGCGAGATGTCGGTGACCCAATAAGAAAATATAAATGATTAACCTGACGCGCTGAGTTCATTTAACAAGAAATTTACACACGCTCTTTTTTCTTCGAGAAGCTGCCTCACCACTATAGTTTAAAGCTGTCATACAACCGTTCTATTTGACGAAATATCTTCACAAAAATTTACATAAATTATTGTCCACAGCAATGCTGCGCACTTCGAGCAAATTGCCGGCTCTTTAGTTCTGGTATAGAATAGTTATAATTGTGAAGGGTATTATAGCGAAGTTAAGTTTTCTTGTTTATCATTTGTATATTCCTATTAGGGACACAAAATAAATTTTCAAAACAAAAAAATATTTTCATAATGTTTAACGTCTTTGAAATTGACTGTTGAAATGCATAAAAAAGTTCCTTTCTCAACCTTCTACGCTAAAATATCTCCCTTAAACCTACAACTTGGCTCTTCTCGACATGTAGATAGTGAATATAATTAAGCTACTAGAAATTATCTAAAGACCTCTGAACTGGAATAAACAAAAAACAATAACAATAAAAACAGAGTTTTAAGAATTTTTGGGAAATTTTCTTCTTGCTTTCCACTTTTACTACTTTTCTCCTAAACACTGTTTTGTCTTCCGTCTCACTCACACTTATATCTGTGGTGTTTTTCCACAATCATTAAAGAATCCATTTTTATTATTTTTTTTTTTTGATTAGAAAGTCGTTTACTTTTTCCTGCGGATGGATTTATTATTTATCCAAGACAAAACAGATGTTTTAGTAAGTCCAAAAGACATAGTATATGAATATAAAAGATCACTCAGGATTTTAAATTAACTGTTTGCAGTTCAATGCACACTGCACTACCGAACGCAATACATTTATCCTATGACGTTTAATTAATTGTTTCAGTGGGTACCTCAAAAAGTATGTTCTTTGAAGCGAAAAACAAAAAATACCAAAAGTTTGATTTGCTTTGCCTGCAAAGAAATTTACTGCGCCGACCAGTGTACCATTACTTGACATGCTTTTCAATACATAAAATGCACAGCAACGTATCATCAAAAAAAATCGATTTTGAGTTTTTTATAGCTTATGATTTATTACATATAAGTGACATAAAATTTCTAGCTTTCGTTGTCAGATATAACCAAAATTGAACAAAAAAATCTCCTTTCAATATGAGTGGTTTCTATTATATCGTTTTCCCTTCGCCTAATTGATTCGTCTTATGAAAATTGATGTTACTTTACTTTGTATTTTAGGTGAAGATATATAAATTTTAACAAAATTTTTTAAATTTTATTAAAGCTAATTTTTTTAATAGAAACGCCACAAAAGTAAGCCAATAGCGACAGCAAACCACGCCATATTTTTAACGCTTTTTCGACATTTCTCTTTAGTGAAGTTTGCCATTTCATCATGGAAAGATATACGACCAAACAACGAGTCGAAATTATTAAAATTTACTACCAAAATTCGGAAACAGTGGCCTCAACTTTAAGCGCTACGTCTAATTTATGGTGGCCATAACGTCCTGTCAGACTGCGTCCAGTAGAGAAATTTTGATTCACAGGTGCAGTATAACATGCTCCCGTGCCAGTGAGACCAATAAGTGCCCGTAGTGTCGAGAATATTGCTGCCGCTAGTGCATCAATAGAGCAGGACCCAAACAGTCTCTCACACATCACTCTCAAGCCTTGGACATCTCTGTGACGTCGTTGTGGCGAATTTTGCAAAAAGATTTTGCCCTGCATCCTTACAAGATCAAATTGACGCAAGAACTGAAACCACTTGACCACCAGAATCGTCGTATGTTCGTGAATTGGGCTGAGCAGCAACTTGGAAATGATCCGGATTTTCATCGTAAAATCATCTTCAGCGATGAGGTTCATTTCTGGCTGAATGGCTTCCGTGGAAATTTGGGTTCAGCCTCAAAACTTGCAAAGGAAATTGAGTTCCATACATAATAGCATTGAATGTACTTTAATGTTTTCGTTTTATTTAACTTTTGTTGCGCGCTTATTGAAAAATCCCTTGTCACTCGCATTGCCCACCAAACTTAATACTAGCCATACCAATAATTTAAATGAAATATTTGAAGTAAAAAGCCAATTTTTCAAATTTAGATAAATAAGTGAATCGATATAATTTTTATAAATGCTTCCTAAAACACGATTTGCAAATATAATGAAACAATACTGCAACCAACATTGGTTTCATTTTCCTTCTTCCTTTGGGTAAGTGAACATTTTGATTCCACAAAACATTCAAAACTTTAAGGTTTCAACCAAATTTCGTTCAATTGCAACTATACCGTGTACAATTTAAACAGCATCTTAAAGCGAAAATCTGTATTTCCTGACAACATTTGGTTATCATTTCCTTGATTGTCTCACACCCCCTGCATTGCCGCGAGACGAAAGCCAAAGCATTTAAACAAAGGTTTTCGCACTTTTCCGCAGACAAGCACGAAGTATACACACATATTTATTTATTTGCAGGTGCTCATTAAAATGTTTAATTTGTAAAAGTCATAATTGCGCCGAGGTGGTGGAGGGGGAGGTAGCTCGACGTGAGGCAGCGCGCACTTTTGCCAATTTGTGTTTATTTACACACGAAACAAACAACAACAAAGCCTAACAATGGCACTAGCAACGCCGATGAAGAACAATGGTGGAATGATAAAACAAAGGGAAAAGGCAAAATAACAATAAAAACAACAACAACGTCATTAAACAAAGCCACGCTAAAGCGTTAAGGCAAGCAGCTAAAGGGAGGCTTGCTGTGGCAATGAATTGTGTTTTGCAGCTATGTGCCACTTGGTAGGGCGGGGATGGCTGGATTTTGGTGAGTTAGATATGGGTATATGCGTGCGTGTCTATCTATGTGTGTGTAGTTATACTTAACTGCGTCTAAAGGCATTTTGCCTTTTAAATTTAGTTTTCTACAGAAACGCGAACCAAACTTGCCAACCTGACGGTGAACATAATGCGAAATAACTGCTTGTGTATGTGTGTTTGTGAACCGAAATGCATAAAGACTAAACTGTAAGCATAAATTAACAATAACAACAATATGAATGATTATAGTGTTGTTAGTAATAGCACCGATATTCTTTAAAGCTTCACAAAAGCGGAGACAATATAGAAAGTATGGGCGAAGTACACAACAAACACACACACATACATTCTTTTTGGTATATTGTGAGTCGCTACGCTCGGCAAGCGGCCAAAATAAGGAGCTTAAGGCCATTAATTAAAATTGTGACAACACTAAAAGGTGGAAATAAAATTAACAACAATAACAAGCATTACTCTGAGTATTAAAATGGCATGGAAAACAAACAACAAAGAAAGCTCTCGGCAAAAGGTAAATGGCCAGAAAGTGTCAGAGAAAACAAAAAAATCGAACCAGATGTTGTTGGTGTAAATATGTGTACAACGAAATAATTTTTTATGGAATGAGCAAAAGCATATTTGTGCTTAAGTAGAAAAGTTGAAATTACTTAAAAAGTTCCAAACAAAATACTAAAAGTTGATAGTGCTACATTTAAGACCATATAGCCACATTTATATCTTGGAACCAGCATTAACACCAAAAACAATTTCAGCCTCGAAATTCATAATACAGATGAAAATGCCGGCCTGCTCCAATAGTATCAAGTAGTGCTTAGATCGAAACAAAAAACGCTCGCATAGCGACAAAGCGCATCGTCATATCACACCCGGTAATTGTAAACGAAAGCATCCACACAGGATTCCGATGTACGCGACCGACAAGGTTTTAGTAAACGTATGCCTATTGGCTAAGCTCAGTCAGAACTCATAAAATTGCTGAATGACGCAACTTGCTAAGCGCATATAGTTCAATGGATTAAGTGTCGAGCTCAGACGAGGTTCACGAAGCCAATGTTAGAACATAAGAAGACATTGGGACAGCGGGAGACCGGGAGACCGGCTCTTTCTCAGGGATCCTAACCACTCTGATAACGTAGTAACTTGATGCTCTTTATAATGAGATTAGACACTCCTTGTCTAGAGTTCATCGCACACTCACCGATTTAAAGACCAGAATTACCGGTTTTTTATCGCTCTCTCTAAAGGAGGCTTAACTTTGGATGTCCCCCCTTTGAAAGACACTGTATTCCTTAAACTAGAGTTGATGAAGAGCCTCCAAATCAAGAGTTAATGGAAAAGGTTCACCTGCGCTTCCATCTAAAAATATCACTGCGACGACCAAAGGTAGACAAAGTGATCCATATCATCAGGGATCAAATAAATTTATGGTGGATTTCAGAATATCCATGTTCGGGTATACTTCATGCTTCCAGCTTTTCTGAGTTTAATGACAACTTTCGCAGCAAACTACCAACGACTGTAGCCACGTCTCTAATGCACCCTAGATGTCAATCGTAGTTGTTGTTTGAACCAATATCTCATGCTGCGCAAAGATTGAAGGCGAGAACTTCCCAATCCGGCATTTTATGTCTCCTAGTAAAAAAGTTATCAGTGTTCCTGGGGATACATTTATTTACATGAAATGAAATACATTACATGAAATGGTAAAACTGGAAACCTGCAAGAGAGGCAGTTTTAGAAATCTGAAAATCTAGAAATCTACCCAGTATAAGCGTTTTAAGGTTCTACAATTCAAAACTGGTTAAATATGTATATATGAAGTCAAATCCTCTTGAGAAAAGTGCGGCACCGACTAAGTAAGTACCGCAGCGCCAACATATCAAGCATTAATGTGGTATACCACTCCCTTCAGTGTACAAACATCTATCATAAATTTCAATCTCTTAGTTTAAATTGTAAATCTCACTAAGCTCATTGAAGCCTTTCTTTGTAAGCCGCTTCCTTTTTTCGCTCTTCTCGAACTAAGTTCTTTAACAAATCGCCAAAGTTCCCGAAGTTTCAGACAATTATTTGCATATCTGTGTTTAGTTGTAATGGCTTTTATGAAGACTAGTTGGTCTCGTTAGGGCACACCCACGCGCACACCCTCTCCCATAACCATGTGTTCTTACAAACAATGCGCCCATATGAGCGTTCCGAAGCGTATGTGTGGCGCAAAAACTTTTACTAATTCTCAATAATAACTTCATCTAACGCAGTCGGCACTTGCTGGCCGCCCTTTCTTTGGACACATTTATCAACCGTTATTCTTCATTTATATCCATAACTTCCACTCACCCTCACACACTCCCACCCTCATCGCTCGCACGAAGTTTTGTGGTGAGTTAGTCGCGTGGCGCAAGTTAGCGTTTATTTGTTGGCCGCTAAACTTTCGGCCGCAGAAAAGTTTTATTATTATTTCATAGGCAAAAGACAGTCGGAACTGCTTAAGGGTGGGGTATGTGCATAAATGGATTTTTGCATACAGAAATAAATATTACTTAAGATACAGAATTCGATTATAGTTCAAAGATGTTAGCATGAATGGTTTTATGTAAGAAAGTTCTCTTTGTACCCTGATATACACCATATACTATACGTAAGTTGCCCTTTACATTTCAGGATTTGGCAACGCTTGTGTTGCAATCGCAAGACTTACTATTTTATCGTAAAGTTTGGCATTTTTAATGGGGCGAATACTCAGCACGTTTTAACATAGGAGCGCTATTTGTATTGCTTACAGTAACTGAAAATATTCCTCTCGACCAAAAAATGGAATTATATCTCGAACATTTTCGAGCGAATATTCTTTACAACTTTCGACGTTTATTAACTCATCAAGAATGCATAGATGAACTTAATTCACTCAATTTTGACGACCAGCGTTTATCGATGGTAAGAAAAATCAATAGAGCTTGTAGAACACTCCAAGACGAATTTGGGAAAGGTCGTCCAAAATCAGTTGTTGATCCAGAAATTATTGACGCTGTGCGCAAAGAATATTGAATTGCATGAACTAAAAAATAAAGTAGATCACGTTGACCTCCACACAATTTGTCGATCGCTCCATAAAAAAAGATCCAGTCAATTAACCGGGAGATTTGTGATACAAATTCGATAGCGGTGCTTCGAAACACATCTATAAAATCGTGACGAAACGTTGATTTATGCGTAAGTAGGCCGAAAGTAAGCAGCGGTGGACTGTATGGGTGTTTCAAAATGAACCGCATCCAACAAAAGTTGTTCGCGCGCGAAATACTTCCAAGCAAAAGGTTCCTGTTTTTTTTTTCTTTTTTTTTTTTTTTGTTGTTTTTTGAAAAACTAGGCATGCTGAAATCATATTACTAGCACAAACGTAGAACAGTACATTCTGAGCGGTTTACAACCATTTGTTTTCCAGTTGTCTTTCAAGAAGTGAGGAATACCAACCGCCGCAGACGGCTCATTCCTCACTTTGACACAGCTAGCTTTCGTACATGGACTGAAACAACTGCATGTTTGAACATTCAAAACATCGATTTGATGAATGTTCCTTTATATACAAGGTGTGTTCCAAAGCAAACAGGACTTTCCGAATCTAGTGCCCTCTGGTGGCGCCATCTTTATGTCGACTGGTGCGTCATGACATTTCATTGATTGGAAGTGAAGTTACTGCTTTTTAAGTGTCAGTATGTTTGTGTTATCGGTGCGAAAATGCGCTTCGAACAATGAGCCAAATTAAATTATGTTTTAAAATTGAGAAAACTTTCACCGATGTAGCAAGCTTATGGCGAAGTGATCATGATGACATAAATGACGATCACCATCAAAATCCGTGATCACCGGCAATTCCATCGAAACTGTGCTTGAATTCATCAAAAATCAGCCGAAATCATCATTGAGATTCATTGAAATGGAATTGAGCAACTCCAAAACATCGATTTATCGCATTTCGACCGAACATTTGTTCTTACGAAAGGTGTGTGCACGGATTTTTTCCGCACAAATTGGCTGACGATCAAAAATTACTCAGAATCCAACAATCAAATCGACACTTTTGACCGATTATTTGACCAAATATCACATTTTAACTATTAACCCCTCCCCGTATTCACCTGATATGGCACCATGCGACTTCTTTCTTTTCGGAAAAATTCATTTGCCCCGGCTTGCACCGGCATACTGGCTTCCATTCGGGCCAACGAGCTAAAACACTCGTTCGACATGCTTTTGGGCAGTGCAAAAAGCTGTATTGAAGCAGAAGGAAACTATTTTGAATAAAATAAATTGATTTTGCCGAAAAACCCATTTGTTCTGTGTTTTGTTTTAAAAGTCCTGTTTACTTTGGAACGCACCTTGTGTCATATAATCAATTTACGACTATAAAATAATGGTTCTGTAACTAATGTATGTCAAATCTTAGGAGTTGGGACGATTCCTGTTAACTTTTCATAGCTATTCCAAGTCGGGTTTTAATGCCGCCATAAGAACATCGCATGAGCAGAAGATCTCAAAGTTATATGAAAAATGTTTTTTGTCGCTACAATAACAAATACAAATACAATAATTACAACAAACAATTATTTTAGAACCTATATAGAAGTATGATAGAGTTCTTTTTTAAAGAAATTAGTAGCCTCTTGAGAAGATTTTATTCTTGCTCGGAAAAATCAGCTTCTTCTCTATACAAACATATGTGAATATCCAAAAAGCTTGTCTTTATAACCTCATTAAAACGAACAATAAAGGAAATTGAACGCCAAATTCCTCAACTTTTTTGTTGTTTATCACACATGTTTGTACGTAACCCAGACAAAGCACGATAAAAACTCGCCTCCAACTATCAACATCTTCTTACATTATTGCTGCCACAATTGTCAAACTGATATTGCGTACGTCTGCAACTCATTGCAAGAAACTTGCAACTTCTAACTTTTCATATACTTTACTTCGTTCACTACTTATTCAATCTCGCCCATACTCCATGAACATCATTTCTTTTTTCCCACTGAACGCCTGTGATTTATTAACTATTTGATTTAGTAGCAAATTTCTAGCAGCTACCACAAAACGGCAACTTCCTGCCACACACATGGGGGGGAGCGCGGCCACAAGGGGTGCAGACTCCCAGCATGCGACGCTTCGCTGGCTTTTCGCGGTCGCTTTGCGGTCGCTTTACACATGAAGTCCTCACCAAACTTTAGGAGCACATATATGTGAGGAGATCTATTATAAATATGTACATTTAAATATTTGTACATGTGTATGTGTGTGGCTGTGAGTTGAGTTTCAAATGAGGGTCCAACGCCTGATATATGAGTATTAGCAATTCATTAGGATGTTTCTATTGTCGTTCCCTTTTCTATTTATTCACACGCTTTGTTCTTGTTGCATATGTAACTGTTGTTCACTCGCTCGTGATAATGACATATTTCGGCTAACTGCCCTGAAAAGTCGGCGAGAGTAGATAAAAGTCGCAAAACTTTAGACGCACATCAGCTTACACTATCTACCGCATATATGCGACACTAATCGCGGCAACTGCGTCATCACTCATGCACATGCTTCCATGTAGCTTGAAGCTTGGCGCTTGTATGGTGTCTTTGGACATAATTTACTTTTCCTGCGTGTGTTGGCCTTAGTCTATGTTAATGATGCAGAAATTCGAGCTTACTTATTGTCTGCGAAGTTGCGTCAAAGCAAAGGCTTGTGTGCGGCGGCTTTTTAGGGTCTAACTTATATTTAGAGAATAGTTTGGTGTGCTTGTAAATAATAGCTAAAATATGAGTACTCTCGTTAAAATTTTTGGCACTTCGCACATATTAATTACCCGAATGCGTGTCATTAAGATAAATAAATATTTTTGGTGTCGATTAAAAATTGCACATTATGAAGAAAGGCACTTGACAAGCTGATAAAACAAGCATATGCAGATAATACTATAAATTATAATTTTCATTAAATAAATTTTGCTCTCGAAACCCTTAAAAGTCGTTAATTAGATATATTGGGCTGAGCAAGTAAGGCAGCTTAAGTTATGGGGACAATTAAAAATATTTAATTAGAGTTCATTTACATCTCAAATTAGACTCAGTGATGATAAAGAGAGAGAAGCAAACTTTTGGGTACATCGGATATTATCCATTAGAGACGGAAGATAAATAGATAAGGATTGCAAAGCCACTTAAGGTCTATTGTGCCTTATCCTATGTCACAACGACCCACCTAGCTACAGCATATTGATAAATGCCAATGTGATCCCAATTTGTACACATGGATCCCAGGGCATTTATCCTGTGTCTACAGATTGCTATGTAAGTTCTTTTTGAGCTTACAGTGCCCGGTGTAGAATGCGACAAGTAGCCTGAGTTTGTCCCTAGGTAAGTTGATTACATATTTAAGCCTGTTAATGTTGTAACCACCCATTGAAAACTTGGCATGGTGCATGCCTTCGAGTTCTCGATAATACCTATCCCTGCCTACTCCTTCTTCAGGTTCAGGTTCTACCTTGTTAGTGGCTGCTGCAAAGCGGGCAAGCTCATCAGCCAATTCATTCCCGGCTATACATTTGTGACCGGGTACCCAGATAAAGTGCACTTGGTTAAGTCTCCTGCATCAATTGCCTCCGATATTAGGCAGTAGCTCGAGAGTGGAATCATTCCATTCACTTCCATGAACTTCTTGGTGAAGTTTACCCTTTTGGTAATGCTGTTCCTTGAGAGAAGAGCCAATGGTATTTCACCACTTCTCATATGGTGGGTTGAGTTTACCTTACCGCTGCCAAACCTTTGCTGCTCTCATTTGTGTGTGTTTGGCTACCTGACCGATTACTAGCAAAAGTGATGTGAGTTCAAGCATGACTTTAAATGCTGCCGTCGGGCATGCGTGCAAGTTATCTGACACACAAGTGTATTTAGGTCGTTGCTGCTTCGATATTTGCCCTACCGAAGTCTGCGATACTTTCGCGACCCAAGCCACCGCCCCATACGTGATAAACGGGCGAACGATCTTGGTGTACAACCTCCTTACAGTCCTAAGCTCACAGTCCCAGGATTTACCAGCTAATCGACTGCACAACATTAGCGCTTTAGTGCCATTGTCAGGTCAATATGCTGCTTCGACCGCAAAGTGGAACTCAGCATGAGACCAAGATATTCGACCATATTAATCATCTCTACCTCTCTGCAGAGACGGATATACTATATTACTGTGAGCAAAAAAAGGAAGAGCTTTTAATTTCAATTTCGCAAGAAAATGCATCCGTCGAAATATTATTTTTCTTGGTTTCTATGACTGTCAGGACTGTCAGTGACATCTGTGCCAAATTTTGCAAAAAAATAATCATTCTTTTCTGAAGTACATAAAGTAAAAAGTGAAAAATAGCAATCCCTCGACGGGCTCTACTTTAGTCGCTACACGAATAGATGGACGCAAGTAGACCACAGAAGTTAATGGGACAGAAATCAATGCAACGTAAGCTAAAAACTCTTCAAACTTTCCCTAATCCGAGATAGAGACAATATACCACATTTGGTGGTATTCGCCAAAAAAAAACTCTTTGAAAATCATATATACGGCCAAATAATATATCACTAGTTTCGATTTTTTATGATGTTGTTCTCTTGCTCTACTAATTCATTAGTTTCTGAAACTTCATTATTTTTAGATACCTTCTTTCTATTCGAACATCATAGTCAAGTGGTATTGCGTCAGTTTCATAGTCTATATTAAGAGCTCATGCTTTTTCCTACCATATTATCTTTATGTTCTGTAATGCCATATAGATCTCTTTATTCACTCCTAAAAGAATTTGCTCCGAACTTACAATCTTCCAAAAGATTATTCTTTTTATAGTAAAAAAATAATTTTTCGTCTTACAGCAGCTAAAGCATTCTCATATTCACCTCTCCATTTTTCCTCTTCTCTATCGATTTTAGTGGATTCTAACTCGATTTGAATACGATAGCCTTTTATTCTCACAAAAACAAATCAAATATATTTTTCATCAACGCTGATTTTTTTTCCTCTTCAACAACAAACATTAATGGGAAATAGTTGAGCTTTGCTAACTTATTATGTGGCTCAGAGACTTTGAAGGTAATTCTGAGAGATCAAGAACCACAGTCGAGTAACGAATATGCTAGACACCTTTTGTGTTTGCAACTTTTCGATACAGCAATTTAGTTGTGTTCCTCAGCGCGCACGTCTTCAGCATTACCAGCTAATGGATATATGCAGGAACCTAACTAACTTTTTAAGCTCTAGTTTCCGAACCTGAGAACAAATTTGCTTCTGCTTACAATTGTGTCGCCGAAATTTCCATTAACCATTTCCAACTGTAAAGTTGTTGGCTCCCAGCACGCCGCTTCAGAGCTATTATGTAGAGTCAAACATTTGTTTTATATATTTTAAGCGAAAATGTTTCAAACAATAGAAGAACATGACCATACCCTGGTGGTTCAAGTGGGAATCTATCTCCTAAACCTAGGGTAAAAAACCACAGCACCTTGACCTTAAGAATATTTGTCCAAAACAAATTGAAACATTTTCTATGGAATATTTTTGTGAAAGTTGGAGGTATGCGCAGAAGGTGGTGAAATACTTCAAGGATAACTAAAACAACAAAAAAATATAGAAGTAATAAAAATTGTTTTAAACGGAAAGAAGCTTTGTGCCTAAAAAAATAAAATAATTTTGCGACAGACTTGCAATAAAAGTAATAGCAAAAACAGTAATACAAAAACTATATACAAATATGCATATATTATATAAAGTTATTGTTTTCAGCGACATGTTGGACATTGGGAAAACACAATGAAATTCAAGTATTTACACTAACATATTCTCACATTCACATCTATGTACTTTACTTATGTTTTTATCTGTATTTTTGTGAGTCAATATTTGTATGTGTATGAGTACGAGCATACCGGTTTTCAAAGTATACACACACAGACGCAAGTGCATATGTAATGGCATGTTGCATGTGTGCGCGCATTGTGTATGCAACTTAATAGTCCAGTTCGCTTAACGCTTTTCAATTTTAATTGCAATCACGTTCCACGCTTTGTTTAATATTACAAAGGAGACAACGAACAAATACAAATACAAATACAAATAGAAAGACAAGCGAATGAAAGCGGACAAACTGGCAGTCGGTTGGGCAAGTCAGAAAAACCAAAACAACAACAACAACAACAGCAACAATAAAGTGAAAGAACAACAAAAAAATGTTAACAACAACAAAACGACAACAAAAAATGTAAACGAACATGACCAAATACAGCAAATAAGCAGAAACAGAAACAGAAACGAAACAAAAACAGAAAAAATGAAGCGACCAAATGACAACCTGAAAGCTATGGAGACAACCACGAATTCTTCTTGCATTCGCAACGAAGCAGCAAAGAAAAAAACAGTCAACAAATTGCAGCCCAAAAAAGTTGCAAAACCAAAACCGAAAATTGAAGAAAAGAACCAAAACAAACAAACAAGTCAGCAAATAAACAAASGAGTAAACGAATTGAGGGAAGGATAAGCGCACAGGCAACTGGACAAGCGGATGCGGCACGTGAAAAGTGCCAAAAATACATGATGAAACAAAAAACAAAACAAAAATAATAAAAAAATAAATGCAATAAGAAAAAGTTAAAAAAAATAGAAATTTAAAAAAATTAAAAAAAATTGTTATTAAAAAAAAATCTAAAAAATTAAAAAATCATTAATAAAACTCACACAAAAACATTGCTAAAAAGTGCAGCGTTTTGCAGCAATTTGCTGTTCATTTTCAAGTCTTTTTATAAATCCCACACAGTCGGTTTCTTTCTATATAAGTATGTGTGCGTGTGCGTTTCGACACCATTATTGTCTCCAAATGTCAATGGGTCCTTCAATATCAGCAAATTTGCTGCTGACACCAGTGTCTTGCCTTAAACACCATTCAAGCCAGGCAGCTTCTATGCTTCTTTCCATTCGGGCTCGCTTAGCATTTCAGTTTGCTTCCTTTGTCTACATTTCTGTTGGCTTTCTTTTCATGTTCCAGTTCATGCTTTCATTGAGTAGATACTGTTAGTCAATCAGTCGAGTAAGTCAATTGTTTTACATTTTTTTTAAATGCTTTAAACAATTTGGTACATTTCCTAGAGGGAAATGGTTAGTCGATGTGAGAGTGAAATACCAAAAGCACGGTGGGAAAAATATAAAAATACTCGCTTCTAAACAGTTGACGAAGAAATGGAAAACAAGAGATCGCACATCAAGCTTGTTACCCGAAATAATTTCTCCAATAATTAAGGTATGCCAGATGTGGTGGATATTCCAGGAGAAGATAGTCGAACGGCCATGGAATGTGACCCGTTCTAATCGGAGAAAACCAGTTCTGGAGACGGTTGGTCAATTGGCATTTCAGTCCCCAGTATTGAACGGCTATTTAAGTCAAAACACGACAAAGGCGCTGAACTAGCGCTTCTGGAGGGGGGAGTATGAGGGATAAGCGGGCGCGCCATTAACCCAAATTAAACTGAGTTGGTTTCATTCACTAGGAGAGACAAGAGGCACCATTGCCAATGATGGAAAGCTCAACTAAGAAGTAGTTACCCTTACTGAGTACAAAGAGCTCATTGGAACTCTCATTATCGATTTTGGGCCAAAAGGACGTTACAACAGCGCATGAACCGATGGTAGCACAGCACTGACCAAGCTCCTAAGAAGTTCAGCTATCCATTAGTAGAACACACGAGGAGAGGGGAGCACCGACCCCTTTCCATACTACTGATGCAGGGCTAGGATACCTTTCATTGCCAACTCATGAGCTTTAAAGTTACCTGCGATTCCTCTGCAGCCTGATATCGATGATAGTCTTATCATAAAGTGAATTGCTTGTGATTGTACTCTGAAGCAGTAAGTGTACCGTTATCTCAAAGACGTCTGCTTAAAAAACTCTGCAGTAGTAATGAAGTCTGAAAATGAAGTTGATGGAGAGTCCTGACGATATACCCCTCCATCAGCCTCTTTTTTTAGAGCCTTCCATTACTTAAAGATCCCATAAAACATAATTAGCTTGACTCTAGCGCCGTAGAGTCAGAAGACCACTTCCGTTGAAATACCCCGCCTTTGACCAATAACTTCTCTGCAGAAGAATAAGGCATTCAATGACATTAAAGCTTCCTACCTAGGACGAACTGCGTCCACTATGAAAGGTTTGGAAAGTTATCGGACTCCAGCTGTAGAAGTTGTGTGATAAAAGAGGAGATGGAAAAATCTCGACATTTCCTTATTGATTGTTCCACGTTTGCTAGAGCGAAGGTTAAATGCTTTGGAGCTCAAACTTTCAGAAATTCAACAGAACTGGTGAGTATAGAAATTAGATGCCTGGCCTATTGGCCATTAGGCGATTTGCTTACTTATGAGATCGAACACAGAGATTCCATTTTTACGGCTTCACAAATAACAGTAGAATACTTTGAGAAGTCCTGCTTCCTACTAGAAAATTGTAAGCCAGTGTCTTCGGTTATATGATGGAGATGATGGCACCAAACACTGCACTAAATCACTTAACTTCAGGAAAAGAGAAGGAAATTCTGATAGAGTAAAAAGCTTCTGGCATTCTTCTCAACATAAAACTTCGAACCAAACACACTCTGCCATTCACAAACTGGCGGGACGACAGAAATCTTCGTGACCTAAAAGCTGTACAAGGGATCCCGTATCCGATTTCGATTTTTCGATTTCACGTCACAATTTGAAGTTGGTTGCTGACACAGAATTTAAAAAAACGGTAAAAGATAAAATGTAAAAATTATAAAAATTATTGTGAGCTGTAACAGAAAACCTCAACTTAATCTAATTTATATACATAACTATAATTATCGAATTTACCGATAGTAATCCACTCAATCGACAACCATTTTGTTTTCTCTGAGAACACTGTGAAGGGAACTCTCAAACTCAAAATAACAAAAGAGTACATATTTACAATTCTCTCTTCAAAAACGACAGTGACAGTGACAATACTGTTCTTTCCTTCTTCATCTCTCATCAACATTCATCTCTGACACAAGATTATATACGATGGAAAAAAACTTCGGGAAACAATAATAACAAATCCTAGTAATACTTGGTTCCGCACTAAACGCTACAAAGTCGCCAGACAAATAAGCAAAATAGGAAAATGCAAAGAAAAGAAATTAGAAATGTTTGAACAAAGCACAGAATGGCGAGGAGTGTTGCCAGTTTGTGGTGTTGAAATTTTAATTTCGATTTGTTTGCTGTCAGTGAAGTTGCTTAGTTTGAACTTTGACCAGATAGCAAAGACAAACGAAACCATGCCAAATCGAGAAGTCACGTTTAGAGCAGGGAGATAAAAGAGTCAAAACACGCGCCCATTTATTTAGCTTTTTTTCGCAAAATCTTCTGAGATCTTTTGGTGGCAGCTGCTGTAGAAAAGAATGCAATTTCGTGCAACTGACCACAGAAGGAGCAAGTGGCAGAAACAAATTGATGCAAAACAGGTTGTATATAAAAATTTACTGTTCAAATTGTTACTTCGTTTCGCAAAAAGTTTAGACAGTTCAAAGTCGTATTTGCTTAAGTTTTTTTTAGAGAAGTTTGAAAGAACAGTAGAGATGGAAAGGATAAGTGAGAAAGTCGACTGAATGTAGGTCTATTTATTTAGCGGGTTTGCGTCTTGGCTTAAGCAATGTTTGACACCTTTGGAATGAAGATAAAGGAGCTCCAGTAAATTTCATGAAGATTTTAAGTACCTGCGGTCCTTGCAGAATTGAATCCACAAATTCTGTTAATTCAGTTCATTTTTGGCACAGTTCTTGTCACGAACAGGCACAGTGTAGTCTATAATTGTTTGCAAATGCATATTAAAATTTAAAAATAATTTCTTTAATCAGGGCTTAAAACATATTGAAACGGGACTGCAGAAAATACTACAGAGAGAGATATAGAGATAGAGAGAGGGCAGAGGAGAAACTCCGCTATATGTTACCCTCTCTATTATGCAGGTGTGTGTCTTAGCTTAAGCAAAGTGGCATACCTTTTTTGATTTGAAACCCGTTCACTTAACCTAAATCTCAAATTGTCGGAATTATTACTCAACCATGTATAAAATTTAGTAAAAATATACATGGAGCATTCAAAATTTAGTAAAATCCTTCAACAAGGTGTTTAAACTCATAGGAATATTTAAAATTTATTTTCAATCCAAACATTAATTAAGAAACCACAAAGACTACGCAATACCAGCCAGCTGCATACTCTCTGTCTTCACCAATTTACTTGAAATCAGCGCATGCCACGCAGCAAATAACAACTTGCCAGCGAATGACCCCAATTATTCACTACATAAACTGAACAACACAAATTCCCGAGCAACTTTGAAGGAAACTGTTTCATGTTTCTTAAACTTGCCATCATTAAACTTCATAATCCGATACATTTACTACGGTTTGTCGTTAAAATTCCTCACTGCTTCGCTGGCCGTCCACAGTGGTCTATTGTATAAGTGACTGCCTTTTACTGTCTGTGCTTTTCACTCACTCAAAACTTGGCCGCAAAGAGACTCCTCCCTGCTGCACCGATTGCTTAAATTCTCGGAAATGGTAATGACAGTTTTGTTGAAGTTGCACTTGTCCCTACTACGCTACTCGCCACTCGTTGCGCTGCATTGCGAAGCTCACTGTGCGCCGTCAGTCGACCGCCACAGTTTGTATGGCGCATAGTTGCCAACTCTTTTAATTGATTTGAATTGCTACAAAAAGTTATTTACGTGCAATGTTTTGTCATTTGTTTACATATTTTGGTGCGGCACTTAGCAGTCTTGTTGTTGCGCTTTCCACCACTTTTATTTTCACTGACACATTTTGCTTAATTGTTATTGTCTTTACGTGCACTTTTAATGCCATTTATTCTCGGTATTTTCGTCTTCCGTTGTCCTCGACTTCATTGCAATTTGGTGTTTCGTGAGCGGCGTTGCCTTTGTAGCTGTTCCATGTGGTTTATGAGAACTTTGTTCTAGTGTCTTTTACTGTCCCGTTTTTGTTGTGCACTTCATTATTTTAACAGTTATGAAACTAATGCCACAGCTTTAAAGTTATGCATGCTCAAGTGGCTTCTTCGGTTTGGTTAAAGTTCTGTCTCAGGGTCAATCCACTATTGTTTAAGGTTTCCAGCTTTGTAAAATGCCAAGCCTAGCTGCTTTTTGTTTCGTTGTACTTCGTAAACCCATTATCCGTGAAATTTCAACAAGGAAATTTGTACGAAAAGGAAATTCAATCAATAGCGTTTTTTTGACAGATCATGCGTGAGGCGTGTCAAGCGCTCATGCTGTTCTTGTTCAGTACTATTTGCCATTTCATCATGAAAAGACTTCCGCCTGAACAACGTTTACAACTTTAATGCGAAAATTCACGTTCTGTAAAGAATCTGTTTCGCGTGCTTCGCTCAGCTTATGGGCAACATAATCGGTCTACAGAGCCTACTATTCGCAACACCATCGCTCATCTCGAGACCCATTCATAATTGGATAACATTCGACCGAAGAGATCACGTCAAGCACGCAGTGAAGAAACTATGGCAGCCGTAGCTGAAAGTGTACACGAAGACCGTGGAAAGTCGATTATGGAAAAACTTGGTGAATTTTATGTCGAGATATTAAATTGAACAACCGTATGAACTGAAGTCGCTCAAGTTTCCCAAGCGACATCGCTTAGCTCTACAGAGCTCTAGAAAAGTTCCAAGAAGATACGACGTTTTCGAGCCAAATTTTGTTCAACGATTAGACCCATTTCTGCCTTAATGGGTATGTATACAAACGAAATTGCCGCATATGCGACGAAGATCAACCCGAAGAGATTCAAGAGTAGACATTTCACCCAGAAAAAAGTAATGCTTTGTTGGGGTTTATGGAAAGGTGAAATCATCGGACCATGTTTCTTCGAAAATGATCGAAGGCAAGCATTTTCAGACGACAGAGGGGTTACGAGCAGCATACACTTCGGCTCTCAAGGCTTTTCCGAAGAATGCCTTCCGTGACGTCTTCAAGGTAATCAATTATATACCTTACACATTGACCGATATTTTTTGTCAAAAGTCAACTAAAGGTGGTCCGCATATTCGATACTCAAGGCTTCACACTGTAAAATAGAAATATTTAAATACTTTGCGAGTTTAGTTGAAGTCCTACGAGCAGGTTCCAAGATATGTAATTTCACCTAAAAGTGGCTCCAATTTGTAACTCGTTTGCCTTAAGCCCACTCATACCATTTTGGTGCAAAATTTTATGTCTCTGGCGTCTTTAATTAATGATTTATACATCAATACTTTTTAACAGTACCGTTATATGGAGAGTGGGCGGGGTCATCTTTCGATATCATTAGTTAGCTAACTCATTAGTTAACTTAAAATCTCGTTATTTGAATTTGCATGTGCGCTTCTCAAACAGAGTGTAGGCAGCAGTTCAATGAACTGTAAAACTCCCTGGCGAAGCAAATGTGCTACGAAGACTAATATTTATTTTAATTAACATAAAATTTCCTGCCAGAAATACGAGCACACATTAATGGGGGCATGTGTGTGCGTGCGCATGCATAAAAGGAGCTACTTCCACTACAAGTCACCGACGAAACTAAACGAACGGAAGTGGACAACAACTAAAGCTGAATTGCAGTAGCCACACACACACACACATACATATAAGTATTTATGCATACATATACTTAGAAGCGTAGAAGAGGAGTGCGGAGGCTGCTTGCGGCAACAAGTACTGCTGATGGCGCCACTTATTATTACTAGCTGCATAAGTAGTGCGTTGAGAGCCACATCAACAATTGAAAGTCAGGCGGGCAAAAACAACGTAACTAACTTTTGTCGAACAAAAACAAAACACCAAAATAAAAACAATAAAAAGTATGATATGCAAAACCGAAAGCAGAACAATAACAATAAACATTAAAAAAGGGAAAATAGTTAGGACACAAATAAAGCAAAAACAAAAACGCAAGCGAAATAATACTCCAATAGTCAAGTCGAATGCACAAACAAACAGCTACACGCACACATACATGCATACATGCTCGTACAAAAGTTGAGCGCTGAAGACGAGTGGAGTGGCATTTTTGTTGGTGGCACATACAAGCGCTGGCAACGCATTGTGGCAGGCAGACTCAAGATATGAGGCGGCGGTTGATGTGAGCGCGGGTGGGAAAAAGTGTCATCCGATGCGCACGTCGCGTGTCTCAAGTGCATTACAACAAATTGGTCTGCACGAATGCCGGGCATGAAGAACTTTCACACACAAACGCATACACACATAAAATTGTACGTACACTCATATATACGTGTATATATGTATGTGTGAGCTGAGAAACCAGAAGCGCCAACTTTTGCGGATGCAATTGCAAATGATATGCAAGGAGTCGCCAAAAGTGGCAGCGTCATTGTAGTGCCCCTCACACTTATGTATGCCATATCCATGCTTAAGTAGTTAAGCGGGCCACGTTGGCGGGCGTTGGCTGTGCGGTGCGCAATAAAGGACGCTGTTGGCTGCTTTGTTCACATTTTTGCACTTTGCATTGCAAAAGTGTGCGCGGCGCAGTTTTGTAAATTTCATTAAGCGAATTGTTGCATATTTTCGTGCGCTCGTGTGCTAGTGGTGCTGTTGGTGATGTGGCAGCTTTGTCATGGCAGACGTAAACAAATGACAATAGAATCACAGCTGATTGCTGCTTTGCAGTTTTCCATTGTTTATGTTTTTGTTTTTGTAATTTTACATTTCTATTGGGAAGAAATGACTATTCTTTTGTCGCAAATGCTATTCATTTATTACACAAGTCGAAATAAAAATATATATATATTTTAGAAGTACATTACTGGAACATTCTTATACTCAAATGTCCATTTTAAGGGTGTTGCTCGTATGTCCAGGAATTACCAGACTTGAGTAAATGTCGCAACATTTTACTTTTATATTTCGTGGTGTAAGATATAGCTTAAGCCAAGACAAGAGCTGTAGAGAAAAGCACATATAAATTTGAAAGACAAAATTTTTGTTTGAGAAGATGATATTAGAAGCGTTTAAATAGCTTTTATACTAAAGTTAAACTTGGGTCTTTAAGAACTTTATGTCTTTCGAACAGATTTGAAGGTTTGAAGATTTTGATTTCATTATTGATTTATTCTTTAAAAATACTCAAAATAGTCTCCTTTTGCGTCGATGCAGCGCTGCCAGCGTGATTTCCAAGCATTGAATTTATTTTCAGATAATGTTATGTCTGTATGTCAAAAATGGATTGAAATGAACCAATACTTCCCTTCGCCCCCATAAGCCTAATAAAAAGATATTCGAACCTCACAGTGACTTTATACCGCATATAACGTGCAATCTGTGAATTATCGAAATGAAAATGAAAGAATGTTTTTTACTCACAACAGTGTATTATATCTTTATGCCTACAATTGAGAGAAAACCTGAGCTAGTCGCTATATAATTAATATCAAGATTTTCGAACGGTTGGCTCTACCCCATATGATTGATGATTGCATGTAAAGAACCTCGATGAAATCTTGGGAGCATTTTATTAGCTTGTGGTCTTTTAATTGCATGTAGTATTGGCAAAAAATAGATAAAGTCGGGTCAATACTTCCACCTATATACCTATAAAAGATCTTCAAACTTTCGTTAAAATTCACTGAACGTGTAATTTTGGATATAAATAAGTAGTTTGCCAAAAATATTAGAAATTTCATACGAATTACCCAAATTCTGATATAGCACTTCATGTAATTATTTAATAACTAAATTCGGAGAAGTTGAAAAGAGTTACAGCTGTACAAAACTGAGTGAAAATAATGAAGAAATTCGCTTCATTTTGAAATTTTTGTATAAAAAAGGGAAAAATGCCACGCAAGCCAATTGAAAGGAGACGATGCTGCATCAGTTCGAGTAGCATAGCAATGGTTTGCTCCGTTCTGGAAATTTCGTTGTGAGAGAAATTTCACTCTGGTCGACCTATTGTTGAATAAGTCGATGAAATTATGAAAAAATTGGCCAGGACCATCACATAAGCAGCCATGAAATCGCTAAAGAACTTAACATTCATCATCAAACGGTTTCGAACAATTTATAAAAGGCATATAAGCACGATGTTTGGGTACCACATGACTTGTCTGTGAAAAATTTAATGGACCGAATGAAAATCTATGATTCTTTGCTGAAACGAAATGATATCGAACCACTTCTGAAGCGTAAGCTAACACGAAAAGTGGATCAGATACGTCAATATGTGCCAAAAAGATCAGCGTGATGGATCTCAACAAATGGTCGCAAATCCGGATTGATGAGTCGAAAATTTATGCTGAGTGTTTGAAGGGTTTGGATAGCAATCATTCACTATGAGCTGCTCCAGCCTGGTCGAACGATTAATTCTACATTTTATAGAAAATAGCCAGAACTAATGAACAAAAAAGGCTTCGCTAGGCCACACATTTTTGATGGCTTGGCAAACACTCGGAGAGTTTGGCTGGAAAGTTTTGGTACATCCACCACATACCCTGACCTTGCACCATCGGACTACCATTTATTTCGGTCAATGTAGAACTCGCTTAATGGAGAAAAGTTAGCTTCAAAAGAATTATTTTATTTTGTTCTGTTTTATTTTATTTTTTTATTTTATTTT
>NW_017535407.1:1667116-1830615 GCF_001853355.1 Bactrocera latifrons
TTTTAATTTATTTTATTTCATTTTATTTTAATTTATTTATAACTGGGAGATTATCCGAAATATCGCAGCAGTCTTGCTTTCCGCAATAGCGCCGAAGGAAAACTCTCATGCTCCGAGATTGTTAGCCTGCTAGCATCAGATGGACATAAATACAATTATAAGTATAACTTAGATATCTAGGAGCTTCGCAACTCAAGGGATGAAGGGTAGATAAAATATCAAAATTATATATTAAGTCGCTCATAGAATTCGCAAAAAGCGTTGACTCCTGTGTGACAAATATTTCAGCTCAAATTAAACTGTACCTACATCTTGCCTTACCAAGAGCCAAAAGGTTTATTGACGGCGTGACTACAGGTCCGTATAACTTGACCCGAACTCACCATTATGTAATTGTCTAAAAAAGCACAAACTTTAATTGCAGTATATATATATATATGTAGCGAGTAGAAATTAACAGACTCCTTAACATTCTTTCCATATAAAACAACTCCTGCATCCAAACACGCGACTTTGACTCATTTATCATGTACGGCTCATACTTGTATTGGCCATTTAAACTATTATAACCGCCACCAAACCCAAATGGTGTCGAAAGTATGGCCAGCAATGACAAAAGAGGTGGAGGGAAAGTGGAGAGCTTAAAAAATAATAATGACTGCCAACATAATGGCATTTCCTCAACGACGATTGCTCAATGTCCAGACAACACGATTTGTCGCAAACGAATTTTTACACTTATAACTATGAAATAGCAACCCAATAGGAAAAAAGGCATATAGTTGTTGTCTTGCAGTTGCCGTTGTTCTGAACTCTAGTATCATTTTACAGATAAAACTATGCGGAAACAAATGAAAAAATCGCTTATTTCTAACTTTTTAGACACTCGCATAAACATTTCTAACTGTACATACAGTTTACCGTTACTATAGTTTTTCAACTTCTATTCATCATCCGCTTATTGTCGCCTTTTGTTAGCGCTCAGCACATACTCTTCAAAGGGGGAACATTTACTGCTGACTAGGGTGGCAAACAGACATTTGTAGGCACTCATGGACAGCATAGACAATGCCAGCAATGCGTTGCGCATCTGCTCAAGCGAAATTCAACACTTTGTTAGCCATATCGTGTTAACTTGTTTACAGCAAATGCACAAAATGTCAGACAGTCAATATTTTTTCAGCACACACACACACACACACAGCCACCCACCCAACAGCTTTTATTTGTCATTTACCACGCTCTGTTGCATGCCACACACACATGTCGAAGTTTAGTGGAGGTGCGGGAGTGGGAGCCACGTCGAGTCCTTTGTTATGCGCGCACACAAAAGAAGACGCTTAAACTGTCATCATTGATTTTTAATGCACTTGTTTACGCTTTTAAAATTCCTTTCCCTGCAACAAAAGCTTAACACTCGCAGACGGACAGACAGTCGATACAATACTTACAAGCACGCGGCACTCCCTTCGGTGTATTTTTACTGCCATCTGCTTATTATTTCGAGCGAAGAAAATGCGCTGCGCTTAGTGTAAGTGTATATGTGTGTGTGCGTGTGTTGCGCGCAATTTGTTATCTCCAATCACTTAAGTGTAGACGTCACACGCCCCAAATAAAGGTGACTACGGCAATGCTTTTTCTTGCTAAACCTTCTATTTTGATTCTATTTCGTTTTATAGTTTCGAAATTGTTAAGTAGAAAGTATTTTCCAGCTTGTTATTGTTGTTGTCTGTTGTTTGTTATTGCATTTTACTGCTGATTTATTTAGCACTGTTTTGTAGAAAAGCAAAACGTGCTCATATTGCACTTAAGCCGCTTAGTCGGGGCGTATACGTAACATGCTTGCTCTGCCCACTAACCAAATGGCGATTACTCATACGCCGTGGGTGCTAATAGTGTGGACACTGCAGCAAACATTTGTTAATCATACGCCGTGGGGTGGGGTGTGTTAAATTTTTAAGCACTAGATTGCTTACAGCTTAAATCATTAACGGAAAGTGGTGAGCGCGATGGCATTTGCTTTGAGCATTTGTTATGTAACTAAAATGCTAATAGGAGCATTTTACCCTAGTTTAGACCACCGTTCAGTATACATATAAATCATGCAAATTTATCAAGAAAACAATTGACTCACATAAAAGAGAGTTCCTAATAGCAAAATACGGCATGATTTCAGCTACATGATACTTCAGAATAATACTATTACATACTTACTATTGTACGTATTGTAGGAGTTCATGATATTTTTAGCACTCACCTGGAAGTAGAAAGAAAACACTTTCTTTAAATAAAATTTAGTGATTAGTATATAGTAATATAGAACATTCTTATTTTATTTATAAAAACTAAGAATACAATGCTATTTAAGAGTTTTCCTTCATTCATGGCAATTGTTTTTGATAACTGAAATTCCACTTATTTATTAAAAGCTGATCCTACGGAAAATAATAATACTGACTTAAAAAATTTCGCAAATAGCTTTTGTTTTATGAAAATATTGTAATATTGACGTTTTTGCAAAAATTGCATTTATTGAAAATATTAAACTGGTGGCAACTCTTTTTTTTTACTTATTATTAAATCGTTGTTTCTGCCAAAAGTAATTCTGTTAGTTAAAAAAAATTCTCAAATATGTTTTATTTCAAGCAATTTTGTAATATTAATATTATTACATAAATTTAATTTATTCCACAATTTTTAACAGATGGCCACTCTTCAAACAAAATTTTAAAATTTCATAAGTACTGTTACTTTAACATTTATACTACAATTTTATTTAATTAATGAGAAAAAGTTAACAGATGGCAACTCTTCTCTGAAATATTTTTAAATCGCTGATGACAGTAACAGTTTACTTATAAAATTTTTAAAACATAGTTTTTATGTGATTATTACATGAACTGAACTTATACAAAACTCTTCAAAAAAATTAGTTTAATTTTATTAATTTTTTCTTTTTTTTTTCTTTTAAAAAAAACCAAATGGCAACTTTTCCCTGAAATAATTTTAATCATAAAACTTTTAAATCGTATAGTCTGAAACTGCTTTTATTAATTTATATCGAATTGCATGAAAAAACTAATTAAATGGGTGGCAGCTTTTACAAAAATGTTTATCAAGCGCAAAATTTTAAAATCTCTCTAGTACAAAGGTAGATGCATATTTTCCATATTTATTTCTATTAAAAAATATCTATGTATGTAGTTTTAAATTTCTTAAACAAGTGGTATCTTTGTTTTAAAAAATTTTCTTTAATTCGTAACTGTAAATATTTTAAATCACTACTTTGAGACACATATGGTAATAATGTACTACATATAATATATAATATAGTAATACACGAGTAAATATTTTATTTTATTATTTTAAAATTTTCAAACAGATGGCAACCTTTCTCTCAAAATATGCCTAAAATAATTACTAAACGTCTTAAACGTTATTTAAATTTTGTAATATTTAATTTATTTTATAACTTCAGTTCAAAAAAAGTTTTAATTAGCTGGCAACTTTTCTAGATTTTTTTTTTCAAGTCGAAAATTACCATTGTAAAACCTTTTATTTTGGATACTTATAGTATATCCGCTTTATTTAATAAATTTTAAAAAAATTCAAAACGGTGGCAACATTTATTATATAAATTAGGTTTTTTTTTCAGTTTTAATTAGCTGACAACACTTCTGAAACATTTTTTTCAATTAAAAAATTATTATCGTAAAGACTTTTATTTGAATACTTTAAATATGTTTATCTGTTCATTGAATAAGTTAAAAAAACAAAAAAATAATTTAGAAATAGTGGCAACACACCTCAAAAAAATTTAATTTTTTTTTATTTTAATACTTCTACCAGTACTATGTAATTTATTAAAAAATAAATAAAAAATATTAAAAAAGTTGGCAACACCCCTCAAAAAATTGTATTTTACTTTTCAAATAAAAATATTTCAATCCTCAGTTGAATATCCGCTTAGCAACGCTAAGACATCTCTAAATATTATCCGAAAGTTAAAAACCTTCTTATTCTCATCACGTGGCCGCAATTGACATGTGGATAGTACTCGGTGAGCACTCAGCTGCATATGTTTATTATTTTTTCCATAAATATATACTATGATTCCAGTCTTTAACTGTTTTTGTATAAAAGAAAATATTGTTTTTTTTCTTTCTTTCTTTTTTAATAAAATTTTCAAACTTCACAACTACAAGAAAATTACCCAAAAATTTGCATTTTATATAATCGAAAATGGAAATCTAAAATGCAAATTGCAAAATGCGGAACTTGCTGTCATGCGCCTAAAGCTGTGCTACAGTCACAAAAGTCGTGGCAACTGCACTAGCAAGCAACTTATTACATATATATTTGAATGTATGTGTGTGTGGATGCACTAGTATTTGTGTTCATTGAAAAGTTCAATTTTTGACAACACAAAAGTTTTCTGCGATTGCATCTGAGCGTAGACAAAGATTCCACAGCACGACAGTTTGACGCGTGGCGCAACGCACAGCAATTACTTCAGCTGCAATTGCCAAACTTGCCACACACACCGACACACGAGTTTAGGATGCATGAGAGTTTATGAAACTTCAACTATATAGTTTTATCATTATTTTAATATGCAACATTTGAGTGTTGCACCAAGCAGACAAGCAAAATATAGCAGCTCTATCTATAAGTCTCTCTCACTTGCGCTCGCTCTCTTCCGCTCTCCGCTACGCTTATGCCTGTGTTCTGACAGGAAGACACGTCCCTTTTAACTGTTGTGCATATTAGAGTTTAGAGACAAAAGTTTGTCCTTTTGACTTAAATGAGGTCAAAGTGCAAATAATAAACCAACACTAAACTGACTGCCGCTCTTGCAGTGAGTGTGTGTGCAACAAAATTTAAATTTGTTAGTAAATGAGATGTTTGTGTTTTTGCCTCAGGTACTCAGTTGGCGCAAAATCACAGGTTTAGTTTTACTCTTTCGCTCATTTTTACCTTTTAATTCGAATCTACTTATCCTGGCGGCAGCTAACCGCCTTACTCTCCTCTCCCAAAGCGCTCTAACACCAGTTCTAACTGTCAGTTTGACCATGACACTTCTCACTTTTGCATCTTCTATCTTGATGTGTGTTGGTGGGTGCTCTTTGCCCGCCTGTCTACTTAAAGTTGCGGGCCAAATTATGAACTTATCACAGACGTGAATGGCTTTCACCTACGACTTTGGTGAGGCAGCCAAACTCTAACTGACACGGCGGTGTGTTGGCAAAGTGTGGTCAGTTGCAAACTGCTAGAGTTGGTTACCGGAAGTTGCAAAGCTAATATCATTTGTAGTGACTGCCACAAAGTAATTGCGAGTGTTTGTTGCTGCTTTAGCTGTATTTTTATTAGGAAGTAACTGTGAGGGCTCTGAAAATCCACTTAATTGGCAAAGTTTTTGAAGCATTTCACTGTGTAAATAGCACTAGTATTGCATTGGATGGATATTGAAATAATCTAAATAAAGTGTACTGTTACAGTACTAGCTTCAAGATGCTTTGGATTTTACTATTGGTTTTGTCTTTTGAACATTCCTGTTAGTAATTTTAAAAGAAAACATTTAACATCATTTTAAAGAATATATTTTATACCAATAAAATAACACAGGTCATATTATTATTCCAATTCTTAAAAAATTATTCAAGAATACCTGACAGTTTCATAGTACAGATAAGATAAGATARGATTCAACTTTCAAGCTTTATTAGATATTTAGTTGAGCCACAGTCGTCTCTGCCTACCCTTTAATAGTAATTATGACTTTGTTGCTTTATAGACTACAGGTTTAGAGCAGTTATCTAATCAATACAAATGTAGTTAGATAACCAAACAAGATCACGGTTCCTTAGAAATCAAAATCGCTCTCTTTTCATTCTAACTATCAACAAGCCGGCCGTTTGTAAACTTATATGACTTTCTCAGGAACCTTTAGCATCTGCACACTATCATCTGCCGCCAACGAAATGCACTATGTTAGACTATAAAGGCAATAGTGGAAGTTAAAATTGACTCGAAACATTAAGGAAGTCCGTATATTGAAGAGTAATTCTTTTTATACACCTTGCAAATATTATAGGCGTAATCGGACTACTGCCACGCCCACGAACTTCCATTAACCTTAGGCGTATAAAATACCATAACCAAGCGCTTAATTAACATATCATTCAGTGCAAGTATCAAAAGAACTCCCACAGACACTGTAGAAATGTATAAAAGCAGACGATAGCTCCGTTCTTTCCCCTTATACCTGTACTGTTAAAAACTACTTTTCCCAATAAATCAGTAACTAAATACGGCTGAGAAATTAAATTTTTCCTTCGAGATGATATGTGTGGGTTTAATAAGACAATAGGTGTGGCATCGCCCACTTTTAGGTGAAATCACATATCTTGAGACTCGTCGAACCGATTTCAGCCAAATTTGGTATGTGATATTCTTCATGCATTCCTTTGACACAGTGTGAAAATGGGCGAAATCAGACTGCAACTGCGCCTACTTCTCATATAACACAATTTTTAATTATATTTGTTACTTTCACTTTCTAGTGTACAAATCAAAAATTAATTAATATATCAGAATAAAAGTTCGCAGAAATAATGCATTTGAACACCTTTTGACTAAAAATTGCATAAATCGAACTAAAACTATTCAAGCCCCTAGCTACTGAATATATGGACCTAGTGCTTACAGTTGACTTTTTACCGAAAATATCGGCTAATATATGTATGTAATATGAAATATATGATTGAAATTCAAAGATAATTCTTTCTTAACAGTAGTATATCTGTGTGTTGAATCACGTCAGAAATTTCCTTAGCTTCCATATTACTTATATAAAGATTTTCGAACTTCCGTGTGACTTCATACCACATATAACCTCCAATATGTGAGGTATCTTAATAAAATTGAGATAACGTGCTTTTATTATAACGATGTATGTTTATGCTTAGTTGGAATAAAAGCGGCTGAAAACTCGCCCTAGACCCCATATAACTAGCAAGCCTGATGTACCTGAAGGGACTTCACTGGCCTTCTTCCTTGCAAGTTGCAAGATTATGAGATTTTCGATTACGCCTGAACGTAGTTCTTCCTTGCTAGTTTATATTATTCATATCCCAGATAATTAGAGATTAAGAAAAACCTCTTATACTACCGTTTTTTTCAAATAAACATTTCATTTTTTTTTTTTGTTTTTTTTTTTTTTTTTTTTTTAAGTTTTGCTTGATATAAAATATTGATCTACTTAACCAAAGGAAAATAAAAATGTATTAAACATAATCTACTTTTAACTTCTTTTGTTTATAATATTTTATAAAAAAAAGAAAAATATTTTTAAGAGCTCAGAGCATAATTTTGATTTTTGCATACAAAAACTTTAAGTGCTGTCAGCTATCTTCATAGTGATGAATGCATAAGTTCTTCAACTCAAGAAAATTATATTATAATTTTTCTACATCAAAAGAAATACAAAGAATGTTATTATTCTTCTATAAAAGAAATAGTTTCTAAAACTGCTTTGAAAGCTCACTACTCGTAAGAAAAGAAAAATCTAAATAATAGCTTTGAAAGAAAACCTGTTGACCTAATTGCGCTACTCGTCTAATTAAAAGGCGCTAATAGCAGAAAATATCCCAAATTAATTTCACTTAAATACTTCACTTCACAAAGTAAGTCCATAAGTATTTGCTAAGTACTTGGAATATGTGCAAATTTGTTTAATGCAAACAAAATTGGAAGACAAAAAAAAAAAATTTGAGGACAAAAAGTACTTTCGAGCCACTCAAAAGCTTTTAGGCATTAGTTTTTCAAAATAAAAACTTTTCACATTTTAAGCAACTAAGTTGTGCGAAAAAAACACTCGTGTCTAAATCAAACAAAATATAGTGTTATTTATGCTATTTGCTATTATAGGCCACACATTCTAATGCAGAAGTGCACTCAAACCGAACGCTTTCACGTAGTTACTTTTTCACTCGAAATTAAGTAAATAACTATTTTTTTCTTTGCTTTACAAAGTACTTGTGCTAATTGACTGAAACTGTGATTTCCAACAAAAAAAACTTGAAATTGAATGAGAAGTGTGTCAACACAACTTGATGAGTGTCAATTAAATAACTGAGTTGCGCTAATTTCGATTGTGAGTGGGAGGAGAGAGCACTGGGCGCGAAAAGTAAATCAGCACAAGCACGTTAATACCCCTACGAATGGCACGAATAAGGGTATATGTAAATACCTTACATTTGAGAACGCGTAAAAATTGATAGATATATTCACAAATACAAAAATTTTTAATTCCAAATATGAGTACTCATTAGTATGTATGTGTGTGTTTAACCGCAGTGACACCAATAACGAGCGAGCGCCACACAAATGCAAGCTCACTTACAACTACCCTGTAGGAATTGCATAGTTCAATAGGCTTTTGAGGTCTAAGCAACAATTATTGAAACTGACTCATGTAGAAGAGAATTTACTAAGCGATTTACCACAGGATAACTCCTCTCTGTTACCTTTTCTTAAGAGTCGAAACTAGATCAATATGTTTTTAGAGTTATAGGTTAGGTTAGATCAGATGTAGTCCTTCGTGAGGCCATATGAAAGAAGAACTCCTGTGTTCGAACTTATAAATTAAGAAAACGCTTAGAAACCAGTACAAATTTTCTTAGGCGTTTAATTTCCATTCCCGCCAGTTCGATGGAATGTCTGAAGGTATGCAGTGCCACATGCTTAAGTCCTGATTTCCCAAATGCGGTACAGTCAAGAAGGAAATATTGACTTGTTTCCAAACTCTTTTTTTTCTTACAGCCCCTGCAAATGGCATCTGGTAGGATGCCCGGCCTTACTGCGTAGACGCCAATAGAGCAATGACCCGTTAAATGCCCCAAAACTAGGGAGACGCTATTCTAACTGAAGACAAAGAGATCACTAGATCTATTGCCATCGATCTTGGGCCAAAAGACTTTTGCGAGAGCGCATGCACCAAGCTTCGGCGAAACCCAGCTATGTAGCAGTAGAACACAAACGGATACCGGAACATCCTACCGATAGCGGTTCTTGGGTGCCTTTTCTTGTTAGCTCACCAGCTTTACAGACTCCTGTGATTTGGCTGTGGGCTGTGTCAACCATACCAGTCTTATCGCAAAGACACTCCATACTATTGATAGCGTGGTTAGACATTTTTTGACCAGCTGTGGACGCAATGTAAATGAGTTCAAAGCTAGTAACGCCGCTCTGCCATCTGAGTTACTTCTTTGAACTTCGTTCTTCGCTGTCCCTCACCTCTTTCTTCCCACCCACAACTCCCTCGCGGTATATGGGTAAAGACGGAGAGTTCGGTTTAGCAACATCATGATCCTAGTGATCCACCTTTACCAATGGCTCCAAATAAACGAACTCTACGTATGTACTTACCCATTAGGGGAGCGACTATTAATACTTCCAAAGCCGATACGATTTGCCGAAATTCCCTTAATTTAAGACACAAAACAACGCCGTCTAGTTCCGATTTTCCTACAGGGTACTTATAACTTTTTATTCCACAAACAGTTACATGCACGTATCTACTTGTCAAGCGACAGTTTCACGCGCCGCAAAATTGTTTTTGTTTTCGAGTGTTTGAAGGACACTGTGAGTGAGTGCTTGACGGGGGCATGTTGGTGGACTCTCCGCAAAAGGTGTTGGCTGACGACGGTGTTCATGCGAAATTTCTTGATGATTAACACTTTACGCTTTGTTGCCTGCAACATGTGCTCCGCTGGTGGCAAACAACTGCTTCGCGCGCACACACACACATGCACACACAAGAGTACACCTGACGATGTGTAGGTAAGTGCTTACTCACCAAAAGTTTTCAGCGCAACATACATACATACAACTACAAGTGTTTAAATATACCTACATATGTGTGAGTGTTGTTGTTGTTGCAATAAATGTAAGCGTATATTAATATTCATGTTGGCAAACAGCTAGCACGAGCTGTTGCTCTGCGTTGCGGATCGCGCGCTGCCAAGCCGCTTTTGTCAGACTGTCGTAAAATGTTGTCGCATAACGGTACATTTATGCAACATTTAAAATGAATGCAAAACGCGTGTAAACAGGCAACAACAACAAATGTGTGGACACATAAATGCGCCGCACATACAAGCACAGCCTTTATATCTGCTACAGATAACACGTTTAACTGTAAAGCCATAAACTTCTTTGAGTGTGCACCCTTATATATATACATATATGCGAGCTCATGCTTTTATATATGATATATGTGTAGGTAATTCTTAATAAATATCATAAAACTTAAGTAAGTAGGTAAGTATCTGCTAACCTCCACTCATTTACACACTTTATACGAGAAATGCATTTTTATAGCTCAATACCGTCCGTCGGTCCCCAACCGCTTATCCGAAAATCGCCCATTTGCGGCGCAGTACAAATTTTGAAAACACTGGAATGTAAATTGAAAGAAAGTTCAAGTAATTTCACGCCACAGTATACGCTCGAATGGCTTTGGGAATCTGCATGCGGGTAAGGATGTGTAAATGGCTTCGAACACACGGGCTCTTATGCAAAAGAAATTGAATAAGTACAAGGCTTTCGTATTCCTCATCAGTGGGGATACTGTAGCTAATGTGATGATGACAAGACACAAATATTAATAAGACAAATTTCAGTTAGTGACTGATACCCAAAGCATACTGAAATTATGAAGGAAACAATTCTGCAGCCTGCTGAATCAAAGTACAACGCCAGAAGAAGGCGAACCCGATTCCCCTATCGATGACGATGGAACATACGTTCCATTGCCCAACCATGAAGAAGTTCGCATAGCAATTAACCGTCTGAAGAACAACGAAGCGGCAGGGGACGATGGATTGCCGGCCCAGCTATTCAAACACGGCGGCGAAGTACTGATAACTAGAATGCATCAGCTTCTTTGCAGAATAATGTCAAAGGAAAGCGTGTCCGACGATTGACATTTAAGTAAGCTCTGTCCAGTCCACAAAAAGGGAGCCTCCTCAACATCGCATATAAGGTTCTATTGAGCGTATTGTGTGAAAGGTTAAAGCCCACCGACAACAAACTGATTGGACCTTATCAGTGTGGCCTAAGGTCTGGAAAATCAACAACTGACGAGATATATACCATGCGCCAAGTCTTGGAAAAGACATGTGAAAAGAGTATCGTCCCACGCCAACCCTTAGTCGATTTCGAACAGCGCGAAAAAGACTTGTCTATATGCCGCTACGTAAAAATTTTATGTAAACAGACTAAAAGCTTCATCAGGATCGGGACGGACCTTTCCAAGCCTTTAGGTACCAAACGAGGTTTCAGATAAGACGATTCCCTATTGTGCGACTTCTGCAATATACTGCCAGAGTTCATAATTCGAGCTGCAAATCTCAATAGGGAAGGTAAGCCCTTCTGCAAGAGTGTACAACTACTGGCGTACGCCGGTGACATACATATCATTGATCATAATAACTTCGCTGTTAGTTCTGCTTTCTCAAGGTTGGACAAAGAAGCGAAGCAAATGGGTATGCTAAGGAAAGACGGAATACTTCCTGCCTTCAAATAAACAGTCGTTGACGCGCGACTTGGCTCCCATGTGACTGTTGACAGTCATAACTTCGAAGTGAAATCTTCTCTCGACGAACAAAGACCAAACTCTATAAGTCACTCATTATTCCTATTCTGCTATATGATGCAGAGTCGTAGAAGATGACAACATCTAATAAGTAGACGCTAGGAACGATGAACTGTACGATATATACGTATCAGTCTAGAAAGAACTTGGATCTTAAAAAAATAAATCATTTCTATATATATTTCTAAGGCAGTGGGTAAAACCACTACTTTCTCACACTCTTGATATATTCTTCATCCGCTCTTCACTACATTTGTAAAGCTTGGGAGATAGAAATAAATATAAATTTTTAACTCAAGAAAACTGTTTTGAAATTTCTTCGAAGCGAAAAATAGCTCAAATAAAAAACACAATTTTTCGAAAACCAAAAACTGTTTCAACAGTCAAAATCATCAAAACTTTTTTATTTTGTTTTTAAATTTGCTAACCCTACCCCAAAGTAAAATTAAAAACCGTCACCAACTAAAAAGTACGCCGAAATGTGATGCAATAAACCGGTATAAAAAAAGCGAAACGTGACTTACTCATTACAAAACTTTAACGTGGGTATTGATGAGCTGCGAAGGCAGCGGTGGAAGGTGAGTAAGTCATGTTACAAGTTGTGCGAATTGTGTAATTTGTGCGATTGAGTTCACCTTGAGCGAAGCGCGAGAAGATGTGAATCGAAACACGTCTACGAATTCACAAACACAGCCATAGTACATACAAAAATATTTGTAGTCAATGAAGCGAACGCGGGAAAAATCTCACATAATTGTCTGCAAATTAATCGAGAACTTGAATTCAATGAGTCATTGTCAGATCTCGACTCGACGCGTGTGAATGACAATTTTCACAGAAGCGTTTTTATGTGAAGAAGTTTTTCTCTGCATATTTATACCTCACATTCTTTACACCAGTGCTGAATATATGTAATTTATCGATTATTTTAATTTATATCGATAATTTGTGATATATTCATAAACGTATATGTGGCTAGAAGTAAAATAATCGATTTCTTAGGTGGTCTTAAAGCGTAGACTATTTTTTTGTTTGGTCGGGATACCGAGTCTTTACCGTTGCCTACATTTAGGCGGACTTGAAATTCATTATTGTATAATATTCGATCGCATAGACCACGTCTCACGCACAGTGGAAAAAATTTATCAGACATACCCGAGAGTGTATACGAAGGGGGCTTGAAAAGTTCCAAGCAGATCCGACGTTTTTGAGACAAATCTTTTCCGGAAATGAGACCAACCTCTGACTCTATAGGTATGTAAACATGCAGAATTGCCACATTTGAGACGAAGAACAATCTGTAGAGATTCAAGAGCTGCCATTTGATCCAGAAAAGCAACGGCTTGGTGTTTTTTGTAGGCCGGTGGAATCAGCGTTCCATACTTATTCAAAACTGATGCCAGAACGTAACCGTTAATGGTGACCGTTGCCACTTCGTGATAACCTACTATTTGATGCTTGAAATTTAAGCTTGTGATCTCGGCGACATTTGGTTTCAACAAGACGCCGTCACTTCCACAAATCGCATCAATCAATGGATTTAATGAGAGAACACTTAGGTGAGCGGTCATTTCACGTTTTGGGTTGGTCGATTGACGATCGTGTGATATCAAATATAAAAGAAATCCAAACTTTCGATAGGTTAATCGATTATTGTTATGGTCGATGAGTTAATCGATTATTATTACAATCGATATATCTTCCGATAAATAATATTATCGAATATTGTTATAGCCGATAGATTAATCGATAACTCTTAACTGATATTAATCGATAAATATTAACTGTATTTATACTTCGCGAAAAATATTCTATACGATCATAAACAAATGCATCTCCACGCCTGTTAGCACGATTCCCACGCTTCGCTAAACAAATCTGACACTATGCGATTGTCAGAGGCCAACACCCATTACATGTTGCAGCTCACACGCACGTACATATGTACGTATCACACATATATATAAAATGCTATAAAATAGCATAAAAAACAGGAAACACTTTGCATGCCACACTAGTGTATGCTCAAATCACCAACAACAAAAAGTAGTCAAACAGGGCCTCGGCGGCCAGGCACATACTTACCATTTAAACATATGTACATAAATATGTAGACGGGTGCATGTTTGAGTTTGCTGATTTCATCGCTGCTTGCCGTGTCTCGTTTATGCACGTAACCGCAATGTGGCATGCGCACAATGCCACAACATTATAATATACCACACCGCTGCTAACATTTACATATTTACACACAAATCCRTCCTTGCGTCATAGCTTTGTTGTTGTTGTTGTGTGCCTTTTAATTATTTCATTTTATTTGCCTTTATTTTATTGTTAAGTAAAGTTGTTTGTTTTTTTAATGAAATTGTAACATTTGCAACATACAGGTGCATGCCACGTCATGCCTGATAAATCGTGGTTTCCGACACATGTAACATTTTCACCCTCGCTTTCTCAGTTTTGTATGGTTTTGTGGCATACATTTTTTGCAGGAAATGCCTTTCTTCAGGAAATTAATCTAAAACCGGTGCGACTAGACAAATTAATGAAATGCAATGAAATTTTTATATCAGCGCCCGGCAACAAATTTATTGCAATGACTCACACGAATAGCTAGTCACAGCGAGTAGTTTTCCTCAAGAATACTATATTAAGTAAATTCAATATTATAAGTGAATAAGCAACAGCCGCCGACATACTTGTTTCGTTGACAAAGGCCCACTCAGACATTTAGGTTAAAAATTCAATTTCGGAACTTTTTGGAACCAGGACGACCATCAGCATCAACTAAAGATCAACTTGTCAATAAAATAAGGAAATTGGTGCTTGCGAATGCTGTGGTAAAGGTGAGCCAATGCCCTTTACCAAAATTACCATTTACCTTTTCAATGGAACTTCCTGAACCTAAGACCGTTTTGAAACTGAATTATATTACATTAGAACCTAATTTCTCCAAAGGATTGTAATGGACGCGCCTTTAATTAATGTCGTTTCGAATTTTTTTCATTGAAGCAGTAATCCTTCTTGCCAGGAATTTTGTGAGGATATTTCCATACTACACCAGGTTGTTCAACAAGTTTTCGTTTGATAAAAAAAAACACAATTTTATGATTCAAAATACACTTTCTTATTCAGTATAATCTCCCTGAACATTAATACACTTGCTCCAATGATCATCCACTCTGTAGATCCCATCTCTGAAGTGAGAATGCGGTAGGTCTGCAAAATACTCTTCAGCAGTCATTATGACCTCATCATTTGACGGAAAAAGCTTGTCACGCATACATTTTTTGAGTTCTGAAAACAAATGCAAGTCGCTGGGGCCAAATCTAGTGAATACGGTGGAAGTTCCAATAATTCAAACTTTAATTCATAGTTTTTAGCCATTGTGAAAATGCTCTTGTGACACGGTGCATTGTCCTGATGAAAAAGGATTTTTTTCATCAGCAAACCGGATCTTTTTTCACGAATGTTTTTCTTCAACTGATCCAAAAGGTTGCAATAATATTCAGAATTAATTGTTTTACCAGATTGCAACTAATCCACAAACAAAATTCCTCTCGCATCTCGAAAAACTGATGCCATAACCTTTTTGACCCATTTCCGGACACGAACTCATTTCAAAGCCGAAAAACCAAGTTCACACTACTCTTTAGCCTTTTGGTTTGATTAAGGATCATGGTGATAAACCCAAGTCTCATCCATAGTGATGAAACGACGCTCCAAATGTTGCTGAAAAAGCCGCCTTCGAATGTATTTTTGTTCCATTGTTAGCGAATGCGGCACCCATTGTGCAAACAGCTTTCTACAACCCAAAATTTCACTTCAAATATGGCTCACACTGTCTCATGATATGTGTAGAGCCTCTACTAAAAATCTCTCAGTCAATCGACGATCTTCCAAAATTCTATATCCCGTAGTTTGGCTACGAATTCTGGTGATCGTGGGTAGTCTTCAAGGCTTGTACGACCCCGTTTAAATTCAGCAACCCATCTTTCTACTGTTCTAATTGTTGGAGAGCAATCGTTATACACTTTTAACATGCTTTCGTGAATTTCCTTTGGTGCCACACTGGCACTGACAAGGACTGAGACGAAAAGATCCTTTCGTCATTTACTACAGTGGCCAAATAAAGGAACCCAAATTTGGTGTTGGATTCGTGATGAGAGAGATACTCCGTCGCCAAGTTCTGGCATTCACCCCGGTGGATGAACACGTGCGAGATGGGATAGATACCGAGAGTTGAAGAGAAAAGCGAAATGTATACCTGTATGCAACGAAAAAGAGCAAAGCCTAAATGCGTGAGTATGAAGAGCTCGTAATGCTCAAAACACTAAGAGAAGATGCGACGACGAAACAAAAGTTTTAAGACCGGAAAATACTCTTGTATGACCAAAGTGGTGATCTAGTGGCTGATGTTCAGAGCATACTGAAGTTATGGAGAGAACAAAGATGAAAATGTACAATTTGGAGATGACGAAGATGACCGATTCACCAATCGATGACAATAGAATAGATATTCCATTGTCCGACTATGATGAGTTTGGAATAGCAATTATTATTAGATATTCAAATACGGCGGCGCAGAACTAACAAGGCGCATGCATTAGCATATTTGCAAGATAAGGTCGGTTGAAAGCATGCCCTTAGATTGGAATTTAAGTGTGGTCTGCTCAAGCCACTGTTTCCAATGTTTTAGACAAGGATATTCTCCATCGTGATATCTTATCATTGGCCTTAACAACCGCGCCGTTAGTTCTGCTTACTGCAGACTGGCTAAAAAAGCGAAGCGGATGGATCTGGTCATGACCGCGGGTAAGACGAAATATCTCCTGTCATCAAACAAACAGTCCTCGCACTCGCAACTTAACTTCAATGTCACTTTCCTAGATAATTTCGTCTTCTTTTGCACGGAAAACTCTTTCAGTTCTTGGATCAATCACTTTTATGGACTAATTCTTCTCTTCAGCATCGGGTTGGCCTTTTTGAATGATATTATAATAAGATCTTTATGTGTGCCGTGAATATACATATGTATAATCGATTTCCATGCCTCATGAAATCACGCCAATTAAGTGAAGCTCCAAAAGCGTACCAAATTAATGAAGAGCAACCCACAAATTATGCCAATTAAATTCTGTCTTTCTTAAATCTGCTAACAGATTCTCATTTTTATTAAGGCTAACAACGAGTTATATGCTTTCCACCGCATAACCATTACGGCTTAATGCAATTATAATTTAAAATGTGAAAAACATAAACAAGAATTTTCATAAGCTGTGCCAACACACATACCAACATATATTTTTATTACGATTGAGATATACATATATACAGAAACCATTTGTTAACATATAATATTATAAATTAAAGCCTGAGTAAATTCCAATTCAACCAGTTGCATTCATTGTATATAGTATATACTGTATACATATGCTTATATGTACATAAGCTTGTATGTGCATATTTACTGAAGAAAGTCATATAACTGTAAAGAATGTGCCTTCTCTAGGTCATATTGATGGCTTAACTGCATTTACAAGCATCATTGTAACATAACGCTTTATAAATGTTTATACATACACATACACTCACACATACATACACATACATACACATAAATAAGTAATATTAAATGCAAAGGCCACAGGGTTACCCGGTGCCTCACAAGCCTGTGTACTCATCCATTAACTCACATGCAAGTGTGTGCGTTTCTGCATGAGCGCGCGTGTGACCTTCAAAATCACAGCCTCCTCGAAGAGGCTGAACCGCAACCAAATCACTTAAGCCGACACCAGCATACGGAACGCACTTCACGGTAGGTGTGTATCGCAAAGCAGGCTCTTAATGATGGAACAAGTTGCTGGGCGAGCGTAAAGCACACAGGCAAATCACGAAGCACGCCCTTTGTGGCTGAGTGCTTTTGCATGAAGTTGTTTTTTAGTTCTTTGCATTATTTGTTTTGTATTAATTATACTGTTGGTTAGTACGCTATATGATGCCTCAACATTGAGATGTTGGGTACTTAAGTTGGAGTCTGGTCAGGGCAGCTTAAATTTTAATGAAATATAATTATACATATACGAGTAGTCGTATTCTATACTTTGTTCCTTTATGGTTATACTTATTTCACATTTAAAAAAATTTAATTACTGTCTGACGTGTCAAACTGAAGCTTTTTTTGCTTTATAAATTATCCATTTAGATTTTGACAATTTCAAGGAATATTATTTGTATCTAAATAAAACAAAAGGAGGCTGGAGTCATGTGATCAAGTTCACCGAAGTGAGGAAAGTTCTCTGATCGTCATACACTTGGCAGTGGCCAGAAGCAATTCTTTTACATATGGCTCATGCAGCTCACGACTTCCGGTCTTAGCGACGAAACATCCTTTGGGCAGCCAAAGAACATCCGCTTGAAGACGAGCTAAGCTCTGAAGACGGAACATCCTCTTCACAGGGTTGTGCGCTGAGTTTGGGGAAGATACCTTTGGCACAACAGTTGGTAAATTTAGCCTTCATGAGGAAACATCCCAAAATGGATTGAGGCTGGGCCCGAAATATGGTTGTCTGTAGTACTATATTGCAGCATAGAAAAATTCATCAAGCTACCCGTCTGTCTCTGGATCGAAAAGCCACCAACCAGATCAATCATATTGTGATAGACGAAAGACACGTCTCCAGCATTTTAGGCGTGCGTATGCTCCGAAGTCCTAACATCGATTCGGACCACTATCTTATTGCAGCCAAGATACGCACCCGCCCCTGGTTAGAAAAACCCCACTTTAACAAATACAAAGAAGGTTCGACGTCGAGAAGCTGCAATCACAACAGACAGCCAAACGATTTTCTACCCAACATGCGCTCCTATTCTCTGAGCGTACTCGTCAGCAACTCGGTATAAAGAAACAGTAAGGCGGCATTTCAAGCTGCTTACGTACAGCTGGAACAGAAACCTTTGGTTTTCAGAAAATGCAAAAAAACAGCTGGTAGGAGGAGTGCCGTGTCGCAGTGGAGAGAAAACAGGCTATCAACCTCGCAAGCCATACAATCAACTACAACACGTGCGAGATGGGATAGTTACTGAGAGTTGAAGAGACGCATTTACAAACAAAAAAAGAGAGAGGCCAAAATGGGTATACGAAGAGGTTGATATGCTGGCCGACAGAGGAAATTTTACGAAAATTCTACGAAAAGATACGACGACTAACAGAAGATTTCAAGACCGGAGCATACTCTTGTAGAACCCCCAGAGGTGATCTAGAACCTGATGGCCAGAAAATACTAAAATTATCGAGGGAACACTTCTTCAACCTGCTGAATGGCAGAGAAAGCAAAACACCAGGAAATGGTGAATCCGATTCTTCGATCGATGATGATGGAGCAGACGTTCCATTGACCGACCATGAACAAGTTCGAATAGCAATTAGCCGTCTGAAGAACAACAAAGCGGCGAAGGCCTATGGATTGCCGCCCCAGATATTCAAACACGGCGGCGAAGAACTGATAAGGAGCAGGCATCAGCTGCTTTGTAGAATATGGTCGGATGAAAGCACTCCATCCACAAAAACGGGGACCCCACAATCTGTGCTAATTACCATTTACCGAGAGTAGTGTGTGAAAGATTAAAGCGCAACGTAAATAAACTGATTGGACCTTACTATGCGACTTGGCAACAGTGAAACGATGAGCTGTACGGGATATACGACATACGACGACATTGACATTGAACAGCGAATTAAGAAACATCGGCTACGCTGGCTAAGTCAGTCATTCGAATGGATGAAAGCACTCCAGCTCTGAGAATTTTCGACGCAGTGATCGACGGTGGAAGCAGAGAAAGAGGAAGACCTCTACTCTGTTGAAAAGACCAGGTGGAGAAGGACCTAGCTTCACTTGGAATCTCCAACTGGCGCCAAACGGCGGAAAAGGAAGAACGAGTGGAGGAAGCGCTGTTGTTATATTTCAAACTATTGTCTCTCGGTTTTAGATATTACAGTACTATTTTTGAGGAACGAACGTTCTGCTTCAGTTGAACTTTCAATTTTTCCGTCAAAATGTGTTAACTTGATCAACACGCACATTGAGTAGACCTTGGCGCTCTCTACGTGCCGCAAGGTGTGCGCAAATTACTTGCATGCAACGCCAACGGAAGTCATTAAAAGCTTTGAAGGTGTTAAAAATTTAATTTAATTGATTTAACCGTGAATAACCCAAAATTACCTATAGTAAAGCAAAATTTCGCAAAATTATAATTTCTTTGCAAAACAACGAAACATTTTGCAAAGCAAATAAGACAAAAACAACTTCCGGTCATTCACTGCTTGGCAACAGCACAACAAAAACAAAAAGAAAAACGCACAGCGATTTCCATGCTTACCAGTTACCAGGCAGTGCAGTGCAGACACGCAAGCGTGTAAAAGGTATATAACACATGATTGCTGTTGTTGTTGCCGCTGCCCGTCATTAATTTCATATTTAAGCGCCACAAGCGGTGTGTGTGCGTGTGCGTGTGCGTGTGCGTGTGTGCGGGCATTTACCACTACTTAAAGCACATTGTTCATGACTAATTTTGACCATAGTGTCGGCAGCTACAACAACAACAAAAACGACAACAACAGCAGCAACCACAATACGATGTATTAAACTCCATTGGTGGCGGTTGTCTGCGCGCCACTGCAGCGTCTCGCTCACTTACATAAGCACGCTTACATATGCAAAGTGTTGCCATATTTTCATTAATACGTTATCGTGCCTTTTCTCATAATTTTTGGCCAGTTAATGCTCCACTGAACTGTACATTTTTAATGAGCTTAAAGCATTTACAGAAAAGCTGTGCGCGTAAAGTGCTTATAAACCAAGCGACTACCAGCCACACTTACACGCACACACACATACGTACGAGTATTTAACTGCATACTTATGAATATTTATGTTCATGTGGTTTGTGTGTGTGTGGATTAAACGTGCAACAGCCAAAAATAAATTAATTATAAAGGAAGTTACAAGGTTGCCGCCGAAAGTGGCAGGTAAGCATGCATGCAAATGTGTTAGTGTGTGTGTCTTTGTATATGTATATGTATTTTGTAAATTCGCCTGGCATGTTGAGTTCATATATCGTGCATACTATATACATATAAATTAATATTTAAGTATATTGGGCGCAAATTGAAATTTATGCTGCGGCGGGTAAAAGATCGCCATTGAAGAGTTTGTGTTGATACACTTGTGTGGATGTGAGTGTATATGAATGTGTGTATGTTTGGTCTTATAATGACTCTTTAATGAGACATATTTGCTGATATAATAAATGTTAGTTTACGATTAAGCAAAATACTGCTTTATTACTATATTATGTATGAGGTTAGTCTGGTAGGCCAATGAGCCACGCTTATACCAGTTTTGGTCCTTTGCGGTACCAGATGGAGTTCAGTTACTAGGTCCATGAGAAGTAGTCATCCTTTAAGATGCCTGCGCTTGGCCCAAATCGATAGCTCTTTCAGTGTATCATACCGTGGCAACCCTGGTTGCTTACAACGTGGCAATGTGGAAAGTGCACAAGAGATGTTCCATTGTTTCACTGGTGTCCTGCTTTAGTCATTTCTTATAGTATTCTCGAACTGTCAGCATTATTCTGCGGGCGTATGTCAGACAGTCAGTCAGACAGTGACCAGTTAGTATTCCGATCCTGTTCCTACAGTCTCTTCTATCGAGCTCCAATAGGAATTTTGTGTACTTCTGATCTACCGTTTTCCACATAACTTTTTCAGTTTTGCACTCAGGTAACTCGTTCCATCGGGTCTTGGTTTTCTTTATCATGCTTCTGTCCAGACCGTAGTATAGACAATGCATGGTTATCATAATGTTGATCACGTTTTCGGTTGTTAGACGTAAACCATTCTTGCCAATTTTTGTTGCTTACCTCTGGCAACACTTTCCACTGCTCCCCTAGACACTTATATCTTTACTCTGCAATTGCATTCAGGTGTATTAGAGGCCAGCTCCGCGGATTTTGCAATTGTAAAGACCTCAGCTTGAAATATACTGCAGTGGTCCCGGGACTTAACTCCCCGCACCAATTCCGTCCTCCATTTACGAGCCATTCGTATAAATGTTTAGTGTTGTTTGAGCCTTCTTTCCCAATTGAAAAGTGGGATCATGTAGTCGCTGTTTGCCAAACCGCCATTACAAACCGAGCTATGTCTGAAGGTCCTATGTGTAAATTCTACTACAGCCCGCAGTCGTTCCGGCGATTTTGCTGCTAACTTTTATGTGAGGAGGTCTATAGGTGGGAGTTCAAGAGCCGCCAGAACACCAATCCTCTGAAACGTTTCTATTGGCTTCCCATAGTTGGCTTTCCGTACGCCTAAAAGCCTAAGGCACACACTTAGACTGTTATATACAGCTCTTTGTGATGCCAAACGAAAAACCCCTTAGTTTTATATCAGCTATTGACAAAAACGCTCTGAACCTATCAAAAAATCAGCTTAAGTGGTGTTTTGTTTTTCCGACATTTCACCTGCATGTCTAAAGGTATAACATTCGAGTTGTTTTGCCTTGATCTGGCAAAAGCGTGGGATCCGAGAAGGAAATGTTGTCTCCTTCTTCCAAACAGCTGATGCAGTTGGCAACCGATAAGATATTCAATCTGACTGTATAAATTCGGATTGGAAAGAACTCCTTCAATCACTTTTATAGAGTTTTCCACTAAGAGTCTGACTATCGATAAATTTGCGGGTTAGAGCAGAAGTCCACTTGATGCCTCCGCGCCATATTAACTAAGAAACTTTGAGAAAACTAAATCTGCTGTTGATCCTAACAAAAGTATGGTACTGACTTGAACTAAATCGGACATAAATATAAATTGTTATTATAAATCGTAAAGTAGTCGTCGAGAGTAAATTATGAGGATTGTTCAAAAGTATCGCGAATATTATATTTCTTAAGTGAGTGTTCATTTATTCAGGGATGGCACGCGAGTTCCATCGATGCAATTTTAACCCCCTCAATCCTAACGTTGCGTCGTTCTTTCATGGGCCGCTTCAGTTTTGGGAACAAAAAAGTCACAGATGGTCAGGTCTGGGAAATATGTTCCATTGGCAAAATATTCGCGCACAAGTAACGATGCGTGCGCAGGGACGTTGTTATGGTGCAAAATCCTATTTTTGTTCTGGCGGATCGGTTAGCGCAATTAGCACATAACTTTCAGGTAATATTCTTTATTGACCGTTGATGCTTAGGCCAAAACTCTAGATGCACAATGCTCCTGTAATCGAAGAAACTGTTAACAAAACCCTCACATTTGACCTAAGTTGGCGCGCTATTTTCGATCTTGACTCATGCGGCAACTTCCATTGGGATGATTAAGCACTGATTTCCACGACATAACCCTAAACACAAGATTCGTCACAAGTTATGAACCTCTAGAGCAGATCTGGATCGTCGCTGCCTGAGTCTAACACCTCTTGAGCAATGTCAACGCGACGCTCTTTTTAGTCGTCACAATTTTACTAAACATTCAAAATGGCTGATCTTGTCAGCTTAAGTGAGGGATATGAGTATGAGCATAACGCAATCGTGGCACTCAAAAATTTCAAATTCTCGAGATGTTTTAAACAAACCTCGTATGCATTATCTAACGGATAACGAACTGAACGGATAACAACTGCATTATTTCGACCAAACAAAAGCAAATTAAATGAGCAAAGCAATGCAGTTGAATCGATCATCTCTCGCATCAAATCTCAATTCACCATTGTTAACTTCATTTCATATTATTTCTAAACTGCTTTTAATAAAATTAAGGGATTACAACAGAAAGCCATACAAGTGCGATAGCAATGCGAAAAGCTTGCAACAAATAACTTCATGTCCGACTACAGCAATGCGCAAAATTTTGTGGTTAACTCCGAAGGCAAACAAAATTCGAGAGCATAAACTTGCCAGATAAGACGAAATGGGAATATGCAATACATACATACATATTTACTTATACGCGTGAGAGTGTGTGTTTGCACACTTATGTATAAGTAAGATGCAAACAAAAGTGCATTGAAAATCATAAATAAATAAACGCATATACTTATGTACATACATACAGCAAAGCTAAGGCTGAAAAGCGCTAGCACAAACACAAACTTTGCTTTGAAACTAGTATTCACGCTACTCCTACAGACATACTTATATGCATACATACTTACATATTTAACTACACACAAAATTGTGATATCCCTGTATGAGTACATTTTGATATATTTATACACTTATTTATATGTATGTTGTATAATCATGGCAAGGCATTCCTTCAGTGCAGCAAATGTACATACATGTATGTGTTGCGGTGTGGAGTTTGTGGTGAGCAATGTCCTTGCGCTATTGCAGCATGCTGCTGCTGGCAAAGAACTTTTGGTGCGATAGCGATTGCGTAGTTAATTTGGGCTTGTTTAATTTATAAAGTTTAAAGTGCACAACAAAGTGGCGAGTGTGGCAGTTGTGATGTAGCCACAGGTACCCAGTACTAGGGTGCTTCGGTTTGGCGTTAAGAAATACGACAACTTTTATACAAACTGGAACTAAATTATATATAATTCTCCGCAGCATAAAATACTTGAAAAACAGTAAGATTTTCTGCTTAAAAATGTCCATATTAATTTTCCAAAACCTTTTACAGAAAGCCGTTAGATGCAATAATGATAATCGAGCTGTCTATGTAGCCAGAAAGGCGTTAACTAAAAAACATTAGCTGTCTCCGTCTTCGATTCGCCATTTCTCTTTTCTGCTCTCTTGTCCAAAAAATTACAAGCAAAATCAACAACAAAATTATCGAGTTGTATGCGTACAAGAGAGTAAGCGAATACATCAACAAAGTGATATAGTCGCTGTCTTCAGTGCTGCCAAGTTTTGTTTTGCCTACGTCGGCAAAAATGCCACTGCGCTGTACCCTCCACTAGGGCGTAGACTGGACAATGGGTGTCACTACATACAATTTCATGATTTCAAGCTGACTTCTGTCAGAGTAATAAATTGTAAGCAGGCGGCTTCCATCGAAGGCTTACTACGAGTACTTTTCCCAATCATCCCCTAATGATGACCAACTTTATACGCATTCTCAGAAGTAGGTGAAGGAGTAATACAATGGCCATTAGTTATGGGATGAGATCACCGAATCATAAAATTTAACATGGAAGTCAACAAGGAAGCGAAGCGGACTGAGATATCAGTCCAAACGTCGGTGGAAGTCGAGGCTGTTTCACCCGGTGGGCACAGCGATTCTATGAGCTGTGTCGCCAACAGCCACACCTTCATTACAGTGAGAGCAGGTTGCGGTGGTTGTAGTACTACTGCCAAATCAGCTCTACAGCGAACGGGTGCCAAATCCATGAAGAATCAGACCAAGATAGCGAAGATGCGGTATCTTCGAAAAAGAAGAAAAAGAAGCCTTTACTAACTGCTTCACCATCTTTCTACACATATTCGTATAGCTAGTCCTCATCTTCTCACACAAATGGTAAACATTTCGGTATACTTTTTAAATGACACTTTGGACCCAGAAATGCTCGATTTCCCCTTAACTGACAATGTTAAATGATCCATCCTAACCTAGGAACTTACTAATACCGCCTGTAAGGGAAGAATATATTTGCTACCTTCATTTCAGCAAACTGTTGTTGGGAACGTTTTGAAATGATAGCGTTGCAGTAACGGCATTTTATGTGAGACATTACAAAATCAACAAAACAGACGATGGACAACAGACAGCAGTCGCCACACGAAGCTGATGTGGAGCAGTTGCTGGAGGTAGGGACTTTTCTGTATGACTAACAGCGCGACGAGCTAACTGCTTCAATGGCATATGCTTGGAAGGTGTATATATAGTATGTATAATGTACATACATATATGTGTGTATATGGAACGTGTGAGTTGATTTATATTTACTTTAGCGCTGGTGACAAAATATTTCCGTTTGCTTAATTAAATCTCAACGCAGTAGAACGTCTGCTGAAACTTGTAAATATATACAATACGGTTTATAGCATACATATGTATGTAAATATTTCCGAAACGTGTCACAAATATTTTCACATATTCATAAGCGTATCATAGTAGCTACTTATATTAATGTAACTTATTTAAAAGGTGATTCGTCAGGGTTCAACTAACTAACTGGTTTTATATCTGTGTATAGCACCATCTAGACCGCTTAGTTTTGGGTAGGGCTGCAAGATAGATTATCAGTTAGATCAAGTAGATATATGAAGTTGCATATACTGGTCAAATTCTTTCACTATCCAGCGTCTAATCGTTGAAATACATCCCTTGCTGTTGTATTAAGTCGTTGTGGACATACAAATAAGGGATATTGCTCAGTACTAATCAACCAAACAGCTGTCAAGTACATTTATTACTATTAACTTTTACATGTCCAAACTTCACTGTGATATAAAAAATTCAATATATATCATCCCTGTTTCTCAGATTTTATCGGCAATTAGTTTCCCTGAGCCTTATTGCAAATAGTTTTTCTAAATAGACTGAAGGGATTCCACATATCAGAGAGGTAAGAAAATTAATATTTTCGTATGAAAGAAATTAACTGAATTGAATGCGTATGTTTTGTAGTCAAACATATACCCCAAAGGCACGTGTCTGTATTCATAACTGTAGAACAATTCGTTCGTGATATGTAAACATTTTGAAGCCATATGTTTTAGTCTTTGGAAGAAGATTGAGAAAAGGAATATTATATATTTTTGACCAAAAAAAAAAGTTAATTTAGACTTAGTATAAGTTGTAAAAATTAAAAAAAAAAATAAGTCCATTGACCATCTCAGTAGAGGATTTTAACAAGTGTATAGAAAATTGGATTAAGCGTTGATATGGCTTTTTGGCTGAGAAGCAAATTGTGAAAGTCATAATAGAGTTTTAAATTCGAATTTTTCGCAATTTTTTTCTGGTGAATCCGGGTCAAATTTGATCAACTTGGGATCATTTGATTATTTTTAAGCAGAATTCTCAGCTTTGAGCAAAATATTTGCCGATTGGTATGGGCGTACACTCTTTGGTGGACTGTCGTACAAGAGAAATCCACTCCAATACATTTCTGACACAAAAAAGCTTCTAAAAATATGCCTTAACCATTCGGAGACGCTCGAAAAGCTATTGTAATAAAAAGTCTCTCACGAAGAGAGGRCAATGTTCTGCCAAGACAAACAAACAAGAAGTGTCTCACAAGGAGAGCAAAAGCAATATTGTTTTGTGGTGATTAATGTGTTAAAGAATATATAATTTGACGAGCTTATAGAGCCTACTCCATACAGTACACCCTGTATAATATTGTAAATATGTCTTTAAGTGCTCATGTGACTAGAACTTCAAAATATTCTCACTTTATCAGCAATATAGATTAGCACAAAGGGAGTCACAGGGCTGAAGAGCATGTGACCTCATATATATCAAGAAGAAGACAATTTATGTACACATTTTGTTAAACACATACATATATACATTATAACATATGTATGTATTCATATAATCGTATGTTATTTTGCTGCACATTTTTACCACGCGTTGACAAGTTTATAGTTGAGTGAAGTGCGAGCCCGAGCAATAAATAAACCGAGCGTGGCTATGAGTACAGTGGCGCAGGACTTGGGCAAGGATACGGGCGCACAAACAGCAGCTTATGTACGGAAATAAATATTTGTGCATTGAAGTGAAGAGAGTATGCACACACACACACATGCATATTTACTCACCTAAATAATTTGGTGTGTTGTTTGCGCTTGGTCAGCTGGTTGATTGTTGTCTTGGCCATGCAACGAGGCATTCAAGCAGCTAAAGTCAGCTCAGATAGCACAAAGCCGCAAACGAGCTTAAATACACAAAGGCACTAGCACGCACACACGTGATATTTATATATATATATATATCTATATGTGCATACAGTGGCAGCGGCAGAGCGACTTATTTGCAGTTTGTTGCAGGCAAAAAATGAGCTTTCAATTTAAATTCTGCTGGTCAGCTTGACAATCAACACTATCAGTTGCATAGCTTGTCATTTGTCCGCAGTGCTTTGAAGAAAGTGTTGCCAACAACAACAAGCTAGCAAAGAAGTAGCAAGGTGTTTGCTTGCGCTTGTGTTTGTATGTGTATGGTAAACACTGGCAGTGATATTGTTTTACAAAATAAATTGCATAAATAGATTGTCTAAATTTCGAAATTCATTCTAGCAAGCAAGCACACACACACACACATGCACGTGCATACGCCGTTACTTGCAGCACTCAATTCATTAAAGCTATTACGGCGTCAAGTGAAAATAAGCGATGAGAGCGGCATTACACATTCTGTGGCATTAAATAACCAAAAGGAAGTATGCACATGTATGTGTGCATATGTATGTGTATTTGGCGCAGTTATGGCGTGCATAAACAATGTAGAATGCCATTTATTTGCCAAAGTGTTGAGCGTTTTAGTGCTTAAAATTAATTTTCTTGCTATTTAGCTAAGCACAACGCACATAGGCACAACCACCAACACACACACACACACATGCATACATACTATAGGTAGCTCAGTCTTCTAGGTATTCAAAAACACACACACAACCAAGTTCCAAGAGGTTAAACATATTCACCTGCTTCAGTAAGTAAAGTGCGTTTGTCAATTAGTTGCTCTGTTGATTAACGCTTAATTCGAAAACTTACACTAAACTCACTTAATTAATCCGTTTACCGTTCACAGCACTCTGTTATTCATTGTTGTCAACTTACAGTTAAAATATTCATTGTGTTTAAACATTTACCTTCTCGAAATTGTTGCATATTTTCGCCGTTCGCCTGCCTTACAATCGTACACTCGTATTTGCTGCATATTGATTAGTTTGCGTTGAGCTTATGCTCTGGAAATGTCGAATAACGGCACTTAAGTTGTTTAACAATTACAGTTATGCATTAATTATAACTATAAATATGCAAATTTAGTGGCGCTGCGTTCCATTGCTGGCCGCATTTCATCGTTAGGCAGTTAATTGCCACCTGCGCTCAGGTGACAAATCCTTAGAGTGACAATAAATATTACATAGGTATGGAGAAATATTTTTAGCAAATTTATTGAGCGCGGAAAATGAAAATAATTGGTAATTTTATGTTGGGAATGCTTATTTGAAAATTCTAGAAAATACAATCGGACTAGTACAATCGGACTAGTCAGAACACCTATTATTTCGGGCTGAAAATGTACTGGTCTGAAAAATACCAAATTTGCAACAAGGAATGCGATGACGTGTAAAATAGAAAAAACCCTAAACTTGCGCTGCACAGAAGCTATAACACCCTTCATAGGATAATTTCTTATAGCGCAAAAGGGTAAAAAGAGATCTTTATCTTGATTGTGACTGGTCAGTGCGTATGGCAGCTATATCTAATAGCGTGGAAATATGTATATGCCATATTTCGGGTCGATATCTTGTAAAATATAAAAAATTTTAATATAACGGGTGATCCAAGTAAAGGTACTTTTTCAGTAGCATTTTTTAGACAGATCACGCGGCGGTCCTATCAAGCTGTGATGTTATTTTTGTTCAGTATTGTTTGGCATTTCATTACGGAAAGACTTGCGCCTAAACAACGTTTAAAAATCGTTCAAATTTCTAGAGAAAATTCACATTCTGTAAAGAATATGTTTCGCGTGAGTTATGGATAATACTTCTTTGGTCTGTAGCAAGAATCAGACTGACTCTGACATCAGAACAGTAACTCGAGTCTGCCACAAAGTGTGGGTACCGCACATTCTAACAGACTCAAAATATGCCGAGTCTGCTGTTTTGGTCACGTACTGGCTGATCATGTGATGTGGCGCACAACTGCATGCTTTCAGTTGACGTAAACTGAGATGTAACTCGCGCTTCGTTCAACTTATGGTCCACATAATCGGCCGACTGAGCGCACTTTTCGTACCACCTTCACCCAACTAACATTCATTACCGGACTCGACGGAATAGATAACGTCCAGCACGCAGTGAAAAAAATATAGCAGCCGTAACTGAGAGGGACGAAGACCGTGGAGAGGCGATTCGTCGGCCAAATTATGTTCGACCATGAGACCCATTTCCATTCTGGGTATGTTAACAACCCAGAAGATGAAGATAAAACAGAAGAGTTTCAAGAGCTGTCATTTCATCCAGAAAAAATAACGGTTTGGTTCATATTTCTTAAAAAATTATGCCGATTACCACACATCGGTGCCATTTACCACACATCGGTGAGCAGATAAATTAACGTTTTGGATTGGTCGATTGGCCACCAAGATCGTGTAATATCACACCGTTTGACATTTTCCTGTGGGGATATATAAAGTCTTAAATCTATGCAGGCAATCCCCTTTCGATTCAAGCCTTAGAGCAAAGCATCACGCATGTCATTCGCCATAAACCAGTCGAAATGCTCGAGCGAATCATCGAAAATTGGACTATCTGAGACGTAACCCCGGCCAACATTTCAAAGAGATAATCATGAAAAAATAAATTTCAAAGAATATTGTTTCGAATAGTAATAAGCATTCCGCATTATATTTAAATGGATCAACCTTTATAACACCGTTCACAAGAGCATTGCTTCTAGTATAAAATGGCAAAAAAACATTTCTATCTTTTTGGTCAATCAGTTTGTTTGGCGGCTTTATCCGATTTGAACAATTTCTTCGGAAATTATATCGTTGCCTTAGAAAATTATTCATGCGAAATTTCGTGAAGATATCTCGTTAAATAAAATAATTGTTCATACACGGACTCATTTTTGATATAAGAATTTGTATCAAATATCGGTGGTTCGCTTAATGAGCAATTTCTTGGTGAAGAAATTACGTATGCAAAATTTCAAACCGATTTCTCAAAAACTGAAGGACTAATTAGTTAGCGTATAGTACATAGACAGACAAATATGGTTAACTCGATTATATACATTTATACTATATGGAATTGTTGTTATTGTTGTAGCAGCAGAAAATATTCTTGTGTTATTTCGAGCTATGGTGGCCAGTTGACAGTCCTTGGCCGGATAAAATACCGGATCCCTTACTTAGTCCCGAGTTGTACGTAAAAGTAAAAACAGAGTTATACACTGATTAAAATTTTTTTCAGATTATACCAGTATCTTATATTTATACCACTAGTATGTTCTATTGTGGTAGTGAACTCTCCTGATTATGGCGAATAGTGTACCACTGACATTAAGGCATATCAAAAAACGTATGTTTTATCAAGAATCTTTTCTTAATGTCATAATAAGACTATCCAAAATGATGTTGTAAGATAGGCGAATCTATAAAGCGAGTTAAGAAGTATTTTTAAGAGATCATTTTTATATTTCTAGGTTTTGAAATATTTTCTATGTCTTTCTAGTTCTTCTTCTTAATTGGCATAGACACCGCTTACGCGATTATAGCCTAGTTAACAACAGCGCGCCAGTCGTTTCTTTTTTTCGCTACGTGGCGCTAATTCAATATTCCAAGCGTAGCATTACAAAAATAATAAAAAAGAAAGAGTTCTCGTACTTAATTATAGAAGTTGCTAATGATCACTTCCATCTAGAGGCGATAGTTTTTGGTAGCAAGATAGTTTCCTAACTTATGTCTTGATATTGTACATCAACGACATAGTCTCTGGAAAGAACCCAGCTAAATTAGTACAGTTTTCTATACAATGCAATGAAACGAAAACAAAAATAAACTGCATTCTTCCATTTTAAATCAACTTAAAGCAAACGAAAAATTTATTCCATAATATACAAGTATACGCTAGTAAATGTGTAAACAGTACACATAGTATGTATATAAAAGCTCGAAGCTCGCGACACTGCTATATTTCAGCTTAAAGACTCCCAAGTGAGCGCAGTCAATTATTTAGTCAAGTTGAGCTTCGTATACACAATACTATCTGCAGAGACTGGACGATAATTCACCCTTGGCGAATATTTCCTGTCAATTGAAAGTTAATCATATTAAGCGAAAATTGCACACTATGCGACACTGGGGAATCCCAGTGAGAAAATTTACGAATACAAGGTGGAAGGAAAAAAGGTGAAAAAATGAAGTGAGTGTGGTGTGAGTAGTATGAGCAAGGTGTTTCCGTTTGACAATGAGATAATTCTTCAAATATTGTGATAGTTTAAAAGTAACAACAATACTGTCAGAATAAAATCAGTTGTACTAAATTCGGATACGTCAGTTTATAATAAGATCTAACTGCCAAAAGGTTGAGGAACTCACCAAAACAAGTTTTTTTTATTGTGGTTTAGGCTATTTGGAACCAAGGGGACTTCACATAGGTCCATATATTAAGCCTAATTCCTTTCAAATAGATATGACTTGGTTATTGTCGACGAACAAGGAAAAAAAGCAAATTTAGAGGTCCGTAAAAAATTCCCAAACTGAGTATAACCTCCAAAAACGTGATGAACTTTGGAGGTTAAAGGGGAGAAAATAATTTATTTCTCTCTTCAACAAAATAAGGATCCAAAGAAAATGTTCAGACGTAACAATGATTTCTGTGAAGCTAAACTTCATATCAAAACTGCACCCTCAATGTGACAATTTTCTTACAGGGCTTATTAAGTAGCTATATATGTACAAATTTGTTCACAGATATTACTCCCTTGGGTTCTTGCAACCAACAACACTTGTGACACTAACGACACATGCTGGTATATAAGTCATTAATGAGCACCGCAGTTGCAACAGCAGACGGACACATTGACTACCTTAAATAGCAATAGCTGTGCAGCAAAAACAACTCTGAGAGGAACTATCAGCATGCAACAACAGCGAAAAATATATGTAGGTATATATATCTGGTATAATCAACAAGCAACTGAGTGAAATCAATGAATTACTGCCAACATGCCACCGCATTGCAACAACGATAAACCATTAATTGCAACAATTCATTATGTTGAAAGCAACTGATGGACACAGGGAATGAGCATATTTATACGGGTACAGAGTTGCCAGATATTTTTTTTTCTTTTTGTGGAATAAGAAATATTTTATAACATTTTGACATTTTCAGCCGACAAAACATTTAACAAATTATGTACAATTTTCTTTTAATTTTTATTTTTTATAAAAAAAAACTTGTTTGCTTTTTGTCGACTTGATTTTTTTTTAAATTTCATACAAACTTTGGATTTCTTAAACAATCAGCAAAAACAAAAATGTTCTAATAAAAAAAATTAAATCTGGCAGCATCGCATGCAGCATAAAATTCAATGTGCCTTGCAATGGAAAGTTTAAGAGAAAAATTTTAGATTTCCTACGCAATCTGCAAAAAAAACTTTAGAACAACAAAAATTTAATCTGGCAGCACTGAAAATTTTTTGCGTTTATAAATTAGAAAATGATTTTTAGGAAATGAAAATGATAATGTAAGCTTTCAGACATTTTCGATTTCTTATCCAATCAGCTAAAAATAACTATCTGGCATAAAAAAGATTAATCTGGCCACATCGCATGCAGCACAAAACTCAGCAGTCTTAGCAAATTCTAAAGTTTAAGACAAAAATTTAAAATATTTTTTTCACTTCTTACACAATTGCAAAAAAACTGCTAGAACAAAAAATAATAATCTGGCAATACTGAATTTTTTTTAGCGTTTTTAAAACTAGAAAAATATTTTTTTATTGAATGTAAATTTTCAGATATTTTAAATTTCTTAAATTAAGTATTAAAAATCGAATCTGGCAACATCGCATGCAACACAAAACTCAAGAGCCGAAGCAAATTGGCAATTGTAAAAAAATAAAAATTTAAGATATTTTTTTAAATTTCCTACGCAGTATGCAAAAAAAATATTTTTATAACCAAACAAATTTAATCTGGCAACACTGCCAGCGACAGAAAACTCAGCAGTCGAGACAAATTGCAAAACGGTTAAAAGAAATTACTACAAGGTAGTGTAAATTTTAACACTCTGCAACAATTGCCTTATTAATTTATATTCGAAAGCAAATAAACACACACATGCGCATGTATGAGTGCACTTATATGCAATGTACAGTAAATGAGCGTTTTATTGCAAGAAATTCTGCAACTACCAGAGGAATAAAATTTTCACGCAGCAAAATCGTCGTGCAACACTAAAGATTAAATGCCAACAACAATTATCGTTCAGGGTTAACGGTTTATACATATTTACTCCTACATAACTATATATATTACTTATATATACATACATGTGTTATGTTCGTGTTTATAGCATGAGAATGCCATTCTTTTAGAATTGCTATCAAATGTCTGACTTGTTTGAGCTTGGTGATTCGCTGGAAGGTGAACAGTGAAATTCAATTGTCGCTAATAAAAGAACAAAATGAACTATAAAATCAATTGTATAATGGTCGAGTCGCAGACACACAATCGCATAGCCGTTGGCAATGTTTCGCGATTAAAGTTGATTGAAAGCTAAATGGAGCGTTGACCTAGCGAATCGATTAGCCCTGACGGGTTTGCTGCCAGCACTACAATCGATGGCAAGTGATATAGTGAAAAGAACATATTGAAATAATATACTAAAAAATGAATTTAGTACAGAATGACAAGTATTTTAGATCCAACTAATCTATATCCAACTTCTATTCGTCACATCTCAGCTCGCTAAAACTTAACTCTTCCTCTCTTTTGTTAATAATTTTACATATGAATGCATCAACAAAGTTACACTGTTTAATTTAACAAGCCTCCAAAAAATTATATAAATAGTTATACAATTTTTTTTTTTAACTTTTATACCAGTTTTCCGTTTTATTCACAAAAGCATTCACTTTACTCAAAAAAAGCATATGCGAAAGCATCAACAAAGTTATACAGTTGAATTTAATACAAGAGAGAACTTAGACACTTCATAGAATTGGTAAAGAATTATACCAGTTTTTAATTTTTATACCAGTTGTTTATTCTCAAAAAACTAAAACTTTTTAATCATAATTCTAGTTTTATACTAGTTGTGTGTCCTATCTACCACTCTTTTTCTTTAGGTAAATTGTATAAAGGTAATGATATAATTGATTATACCAATTTTTTAGTTTTATAGCAGTAGTTAATTTTCTCTTAAAAACACTTACTCACTAAATTTCTAATTCCACCATTTTATCAAAATTTTTGCATGTAAAATCATCAACTGTGCTATACCGTTGAATTTAATAGAACAGAACTTAGACAACCCACTACCATGATATAATTGATTATACCAGTATTTCAGTTTTATATCAATGGTGTGTTCTATTCAGCACTCTCCTTGTTTTGACGCATTGTATTCGTCTTACAAAAAGAAACAACGTAGTAATGTTAACTTTCAAGAAATAACTGGTTTCTTTTACAACCTGAATGGAAACTAATTAAATTTATTTTTTAGTAAATAATTGGCGTAAATCATTCGAGAATTAAAAATGGTAGAACTAGATATCTAGAAATTAAAATATTTACAATTTCAGCTGAACAGAACTCTCTCTCTATGTGATCTGTTCAAAAAATAATGGCATACCAAAAGACTAAGTACATAAGCTACTTCAAACTCCCTTCGAAAAGATGAAGAAAACCTCACAAGACAAAGATGCCTTAGAGCACAAGTGAAGCAGGAATCTCAACGGAAATTATCTATATTGAATTGAACAAGTGGAAAGGAGTTCCACAAAATTAAGTCTTTTCAAACTCAAACAAAGTCGAAAGCCAATTGAGCAGCTTTCGTAAGTGTCCATTGACCTTGGACAAACTTACATATTTTCCTTAGCTCAGAGAATGCCCTCGAACTGCAGTTCCTACATCTGATCCATTATATTTCATAAAACATAACGGTTATTCCTCATATATGCTGTCGAAGCGTTGAGAATGGCAACCACTGATAAAGTGGGCTCTTGTCATCAGCATACTGGGTTTATGGAATAACATTGGCAGATGAAGTCTGTAATACCGAAGCAAACGTAAAGTACATACCTATACAAAGTACATGCCAATAAAAATTGTCAGTGAGACAAGCTCAGTCGTTCAGCCTTGTCCATTCGCCTATCCCTCCGTCTGCCTGTCTGTACATACTCGAACTAGTTCCTCAGTACTACTTTACTACTAAGAAGCTTTTTATTTGCCGCAATCGCCAATATCGGATCACTGAAGCAACAGATTAAGTCCTTGTAGGGAAACTTTTTTATTTTACATGTTATCTTCATAAAACTTGACACGGATTATTTTTTAAGTCAACGGTATATTTCGTGAACAAAGATCAGATCAGCATATAGCTGCCATTCAAACTGACCGCTCGCGATAAAGATATTTTATACCATTTTACGCTGTAAAAATGCACTTATGAAGGGTATTATAGCTCTGGTGCAACCATAGGTAACGTCTTTTAAATTTATTTTTTGTTTTGGCTGCAAACTCACAGTAAATCGTCATAATAACCGAATCAAATCTCACTACTTGAAATATATTCCAATTATGGCATCGTCTTGGCATCAATTTTAAAATTTTCTTTTTCAAACTGTAGTATTTCCATGCAACAGCTCTTAGTTAGCACTAATGCATATTTCTTTGCACAGTCCATTCGAGCTGCTGCTCGTGCTTCTTGTGCTGCCGCTTGTTGACTTTTCCACCGAACTCACTCAACGTAATCAATTTGGCTGTTGTCGCCAGCGTTGCATTACAGCTACGATTGACAACTTGATTTTTTTGCATTTTGCTGCAAATTTCTTGCACTTCAATTGATTTTCGTTGTTTGTCGAATGTTTCTGCAAGTTGCCAGCAAGCGGCATTACAAAAGGCGACGCACAACAATAGCAACAATGGTAAACTTGTTGCGCCACTTGAGAAATCGAATTTTCGCTTTTTATTCCGTTTTTTCGTTTTTAATTTTTTTTGTTTTACGTCTTTCATTTTTTTCGTTTGATTTTCCTACGTTTTGCTTTCGGCACTTCTTGCTACGCTGTTGATTTCGAATTCTGCTTCTACACAGCTTTTTATTAAGCGAAAATCATTTCTTACACGCTTTTTCGTTGCTTTCTTTTCAAATTTGGTTGTTGTTTTAATGTTTTTTGTAATTATTGTTGGGTGCTCGCGGCCACAAGCCACAAAAAATTCAAGCCATCACCAACACCACTAGCACTACCGCCGCCACCGCCGCCACCGCTGCCACCAGCACACAATCAATAATCGAATTTGCTTTCTTCTTTCGTGCTGTTTTCTTGTTGTTGTTCCGCTGCTGGTATTGTGTTAGTTGCAACAATAACAATAAGCGCAATCAAGCGGCAATCGAATGAAAGAAAAACGCCATCACAGCCATCACCATCAAGCATTGAACCACTATTGCAATTAAATTTTAATTGTCTGCCATTTGAAGTTTTTACAATGGCAGCCACTCGAATTCTGTGGTTTGTTTGTTGCGATCAATCGCTTGCCACACCTCGCTCTCCGTTGTAAGGCTGCTTGCTGCCCTCTGGGTGCGTTTGGCTTAGAAAGTCAAGTGCCATTTGTGGTTTGTTCATCAAACGCTTCAAACTGTGGCATTTACACGCAAACGCACAAACATACACATACATGTGTATATGTGCAACAACACTTCCATATATTTTATTTACACCTTTATGCCGCTTTCCCACAATTTTTGTTGCTGTTGTAATTCATTGGCTGTAATAAATTAACCGCAGCATTTAATTGATATGTGCTGCTATGTATTTATTTACGACCACTGTCTGTCTGCAATGGCATACAGCCGAATACCCGCGTAATTCAATTTGTTAAAATTAATTGCTCCTGACATTTAATTGATACAACATAACACTAACACTAGAAATCGTTTTTGCTCCATAACAATGGTTAAAAGTTTCTAGCGGTTAAAAAGTATTTTTTAGATATTATTTATTGTAATTTATTTGCAAAGTACATATGTAAGTATGTCTAACAATTCGCTTATATAATAACAAAACCGAGCCTGGCTTCTCTACTATAATTTTTTTATGGTTTCCAGCTGAAAAGTATGGGACCTAACAAACGAATGGTATAGCTATAATTAGAAGCTAAGCTCATATACTACTTAATGGGCTTTCGGGCAAAGCATTGCTAATATTTCTATATATAAGGTGCATTCCAAAGTAAACAGGACTAAAAAAAAGCAGACCAATGATTTTTTCGGCAAAATCAATATATTTTATTCAAAATAGTCTGCTTCTACTTCAATACAGCTTTTTGCACGGCCCAAAAGCATGTCGAACGAGTGTTTTAGCTCGTTGGCCGGTATGTCTGCCAGTATGCCGCGTGCAAGCCTTTTCCATGGCCTCTACGTCTGGATAACGTTTTCTTTTCATGATGAAATGAATTTTTCTGAAAAGAAAGAAGTCACTCGGTGCCATATCAGGTGAATACGCGGAGTGGTTAATGGTTAAAATGTGATTTTTGGTCAAATAATCGGTCACAAGCCTCGATCGAATGCTGGATTCTAAGCAATTTTAGGTTGTCAGTCAATTTGTACGGAACAAACCGTGCACACAAATTTCGTAAGCCCAAATGTTCGGTCAAAATGTGATAAGTCGATGTTTTGGAGAGGTTCAATTCCATTTCCATGAATTTCAATGTTGATTTCGGCTCATTTTTTGAATTCACGCACAGGTTCGATGGAATTTGAAAAAGTTGAAACCACTCGTGCACTTTGCTACGGGATAGGCAATTATCGCCATAAACAAATTTTTCTACAATCAAATGTTCTTGCAATACTAAATGTATACTGGCCCCACTAATGCTCATAGTTGTCTCAATCTCTTAATTGATCTCAGACGATGTTGCAATATCAGTTTGCTCATCAATAGCTTCCGGAACAAGAACTAATTCTGGACGATCTTCATGAACTTCATCTTGGAGTGATGGACGACCTCGATACCATACTGGTCCTTGGTGAAGCTGCAGCGCCAAACATTGAATTAAATTCATCGATGCACTAATTCCGACTTAATCCACGTCGAAAGTTGTGAAAAATAAACGTGCGAAAATTTTCGCTATTTAATTGCATTTTTTGGTCGAGATGAATATTTTAAGTTACTGTAAATACAAATAGCGTTCGTATGTTAAAACGATGAGAGTATATAATATCAAAAACTTAGCGATACAATTATGAGTTGCCAGATTGCAGCACTAGGGTTGCCAAATCTCGAAATATAAAAGGTAGCCTACGTATAAGGCGAGTTTTCATGGCGGTCTCGATTAGACGTAATGCCTCTTCTTTTCCAGGCTTTTAAACATATTTTCCTTCTTTCATTATCTGCAATTATAATAAATATTTTGGTTTTCGGATTTGAGACAATTTTAAGCAGAAAAATCTTCTTCACCGCCAGACACCTTATTTCGGAGTTGCTATTGGAGATTGGCTGTGAATCAAAGAAATCCAGGTCGACAATTTTAGACTTATATCCGAAAAACTATTTGTTAAACAAAATGTTACTTCAGAAAAAAAAATTAAAACTTGTTGTTTTTGACTTGCGACCAAATGGTGCGTAAGAGAAAGGTGAAGACTCACTAAACAGTTTTAAAATCATATTGAGACAAAAATGTCAGTAGTACTTAAGCCATAAATTCAAGGCCCACGTCTTCTAACTACTATTCTTCATCATTAGCCTGTCCGTGTATCCCCTTTGTGACACCAGACGTACAAGGAAACATCATGTTGGATTTTTTAGAGAGCCATACAGTCAGCTTCTATTTGGTCCAAATACTCATATACTCGTAGTTTAATAGATTTTCACCGAATTTTCTGTTGCCCAACTATAGTAAAATTTTACTATTAATTTGCTTCCACAACTATGAGTATATATGCAACATAATGCGCCTATTATTTTCCTAAGAAATTATTCATTTATATACCGACCATGCTGACAACACACCCTGTATATATTTTCTAATGTCTAAAACTGTGTTCAATACTATTTTAAACCTATGTGGAACCGCTTTCTGACTAGTTTAAGACTACTTCGGAACTAGTTTATTAATGTTGTGCCACTTCAAAGCACTCCAAAAGATTATATGAACTGGAAAATATATTTACTTAAACACATACAAACATATTTCAGCCACTAAAATAACTAATACATACGATATGAACGCACTCAAACTAAATGAAAATATTAACTAATTTTAAATGAAATTTTGTAATTTCCAAACCGCATTCGCCGAAGCCATAACTACTTATTACAACTGCGAATACAAGTGGAGAGGCAGAGAGCAGAAATGCGAGGAAAAACGCGCAAAAATGTGCAAATGGGCAACTAACTAACTGTGCATGAGTTCAAGTGTATGAAAATGTGCACACACATAAACACATAATACAGACATACATATACACACGTGGATATATACATATACACATGCTTATATATGTAGATATAATCCGGAATGTTGGTTGTGACCAAAAAGGAAGACGGAAGCTGTTACGTGCAACAAAATGTTGCTGCTGCGGTTTGTGCCACACAAAGTGGACACACGCGAAAAAAATTGCGCACTTGGTTGAATAGTTATTCGGTGGCCTGCTGCATAGACACACAACTGCTGGATGCAGCAGTACAGCAAAAAGCGGCAATAAACACACACACTCACACATATATACATATACATAGCGGCAAGCAGAAAACAAGTGCGGCATGTAATGCGATTTTTTACTTTGCGCACCAGTTGGTCGCCGGCACATAGCTGAGACCATTTTTTCCGACCATTTTTTTCACCTAGACTCTGGGCGTTTTTCTGTAAATTTTCGCTTGCCGCTTTTAGCAAATTCGTAGCGCACTAAATTTTCCAACATATTTTCCGTTTTCTCCATTTTTTTTCACATTTTTTTGGTGTACAGTGCTTTTGCGGTTTTCATTTAAACTTTTGCCGCGCATTTGTAATGCTGCGCTGACCAGCGCCAACAACCACAGCCATTACCGTAAGCGCAGTTATCTCTCTATTGACGCCTGCCACCTCAATGCTCGACGCTCCAGCATGCCATAGTGTTGAACGTGTGTGTATGTGTTGCAAATTAGTGTAATATCAAAATAGGTTTACCACTTCCTCGCGCACTAAACTCAGCTGAACTGTGTCGAACTGTGATGCGGTGAATTCGCTCACTCGATTGGACTACACACGCTGCACTGGCGTGGACCTGGACACACAACACAACACAACATAAGCACACACATACATGCGCACGAATTGCACGGCACAAGCAAATAGTACACACTTGAAAAGCTCTTTAACTACTAAGCCGCTGCCACGCCAGCTTCTGCCACATATGCAGCGCTATCCGTTTGTATGTGTGTGTGTGTGTGTGTGTGTATGTGTGTACTTAGTCAGCTGTTGTAATGCCAGCGACTACTTCATTCTCATATTTAGCGTGTAAAGTCGAGGATGAGCTCATGTCACCCTCTGACCCTTCCCCTCTACTTAAGCTATGCGGCCCGTTGTTGTTGCTATCGTCTGCTACTTTTGGTGGTTAACTTTCTCATTTTATTGATGTTGCAAGTAACATGCGGTGCAGCAGCAGCAACAGCAGCACCGGCTCCAGCTCTGGTGGTAGCACCAGCAGCTGGAGCATGCTTGACCGCAGCAAAGTTGGAAATGAACTGGTCGACTGTCTGGATCAACGGCAATGGCAATAGTTGTTGTTGCATTGTTGTTAAATAGCGTATGTGAAAATGCAAACAAAAAATGCTTATATACATACATATGTATATAAAAATTTTTAAATGTCGTTATATGTGCTTATTTATAAACGAGTATGTTATAATTTTGTATTCCGGTTTTTACTTTCTGCATTTTCATTCATTTAAAGTGTGCTATTTTGGCACATGGCATGGTAATATGGTCATCATAATTACGATATTTGCATTTTTCACAAAACTATTGTAATTTCGAAATTTCTAACACAAGAATCTGAAAATACATATTTATATGAAAATATGTATAAGAAACCTGTTGAACTGGGATCTTCATATCTTATTAAATATATCACAAAATCTCTCACATGATCTGACGTTTTCGAGCTAAATTTTGTTCAAGGATGAGGCTCATTTCTGACTCAAGAGATTCCAGTTCATCCAGAAAAAACAACGGTTTGGTGGTTCACTTCCCCCACCGCGGACAATCCCGCTACGCTCCAGACCTTGGAGCAACGCATTACGCGTTTCATTCGCCAGTTACCAGTCGAAATGCTCGAACTAGTCGTCGAAAATTGCACTAAACGACTGGATCATCCGACACGTAGCCGCGGCAAACATTTGAAAGAGATAATCTTCAAAAAATAAATACAAAAGAATGTTTTTTCGAATGATAGTAAATATTCCGCATTATATTTAAAGTTTCGGTGTTTTTTCTTTCAAAAAGTAAGGAACCTCGAAATGGATAGCCAATTTACAAGGATGGCAATTTTCCATACACTTGCGATAAGACTCGGCTGGAAAGATGCTCTGTACTTTCAGCGTACCACTTTTAATTAATTCAACGAACTCAAAACCAGAAAAAAGTATCAGGTGGCTGAGCGATGACTCTCGTTTCGTGTTTAGTTAAAATGTCAGTCCCAAAACATTGTAGAATGTGACCGCGCATTATAGTGAAAAAATCATGGATTTTCTGCCCACAAATCCGGTAATTTATGTCGAATTGTTTAACATAGACGCCTCAATTTGAAAAAGTAATATTCCTTATTAATCGTTAGACTATATGGAACGAAAGCATGGTGGACTATTTTGCGGTAATAAAAACAAACGATGAACTTCGCCTTAAATTTGAGACGAATTTACGACAATTTTCTTGATTTCGCAAGATTTTATGGAAAAATTTGACGTGTCTCTTGATGATTTTTAAACACTGTTTCTTTAACCTTTTGGATGTTGCAGTAATTAACAGAGGTGGCTGAATGGCTCGTACGAAGAAAAATTTCGATAAACTCGTGTAATTCACTGAACGTATTGTGCGACGCAAAAGCTTGGATTCGTGATAGTGTAGCCTTTCCGAAATAACTCTACAACATTTTAAAAAATTCCGAAGCCTTGATTCGTTTGAAATCACCACTTTTCAAGCGAACTTATTGTTCATCCATTTCCTTTCTAAAAATTGGTAGAAAAACTATTAGGAAGAAATGTTGTTGTCGACTCGACTTGAATGAGCAGTTTAGAGGGACAAGTCCGGGTCAAATTTTACAATATACATAGCCCCGACTTCAGATTGTTTCAAGATTGTTTGCTGGTTGGTAGCTTGAAAAGCCAAAGTCATGCCTCCTACTTTCCATGTTAGTAGACAAAACATTTTAACTACTATTAAATGAAATTTAATTAATGTATATTACTAACTAAAATATTGATATTTTTCGACAACTTTTTCGAATCGAAACATTATTGAAAAAACGGAAATTTTCATAATCAGCGATCATTTCAGTTCCCTCAGCACTGGTTCTATTAAAAACATCATTAATTAGTATGTCTAAGCCAGAGATATCAGTATGAAAATTTATTATTCGTCCATTGAGAATACTGAAAAATTGCTAAGCTTGAAAGAACAACCGATGATTTTTGAACAAAGAAACAAAGGAAAGTTCTCTGAGCGCCATTCACTTGAGAGTGGTCAGAAACGATACTATTACATATGGCTCAAGCTACTCACGACTTCCTGTCTTAGACCAAGTATTCTTTGAATAGGCAAAAAACATCCATTTGAAGGCGAGTTAAAGTGAGAAAGCGAAACATCGCCTCCTTTGGACTATGCCTTTGGTTGGGCCCCGCCACGTGAGAAACACTACAAAAGAAGAAAACGGAGTCTCATGAGAGAGTTGCGCCCTTTAACTCGGCTATAATTGCGTAAGCGGTGTCTATTTAAGATAGTTAAACTCTCCATCAATATCTTAATGATGAATGACGAAGCTAACTTGTTGGTTTATTGAAAAAGGAAAATTGGTTAGTTCATTGAAGTCTCGCTACCTCCATTTCTCGAATAATAATTCAAGATTAATTAAATTTGAGGCACTATCTAAATTTTTACATTAATTTGAGGACGTTATTATCACTTAATTTAAATTTTTAAGTTATTTTCAAAACTAATAAGGTTATGTGAACACCCACCGCACTCTGCATGTATTTCTACTCATATCAAATGCACATTACCGACCGCATCGTGTTGCAACAAGAATAAAAGCATTTCATGTAATTGAAACCGCAAACTGACATCTGAGTGAAATGTACGAGGCGGCGGTTTGCTGTTCAACGTGAAAAAATATGGCAACGCCACAACACGTTGCATTTTATTGCCAAAGTTCAGCACAGTTCATTGTGCCCAAGTAAGCGCTGCGACTACTCTGCTTGGCGGCACAAACACATATTTTGGCTGTACTTTGTACAAAATTTTAGTTATTGTTGTTGCAAAACAAACAAATAACAATATCACAATTAGCTTAGTAGGTATGCGCTCATATCTATCCGCATTTTCTTAGCATAAATAAATAAGGTTGTGGGTCAGCAAAAGCCAGGGCTTTCAACTCTAGTCTTTAAAATTTGAAGTTTTAATTTGAAGAAAGAAAATTTCAAGAAATTTTGCGTTTCTCTTTTATAAACTTTCACTCTGCCATTAACTGCTAATGACTTTAAGCATTTGTTACAAAAATTCCCGGAGGTCAGCCGTGCGCACCGCTAAATTTCTATAAAGAAAGCCGATAACATCTCAAATGTCTTAAAGATAACAATTATTTTCAATTACAAAGATGATTGCAAAAATAGGCAACAAAAAAAAAATAAATGGAAAATTTCCAACCCGCAAAAGGGTCAAAGGTGACATCTGTAAGTGGCTTGGGGGACATTTAATGGGCTAAACCTATAAATCGTCAAACAGTTTAATCGCCTGAGCAATCAAAGCCCAACTACCTTAACAAAAAATATCTACCAAGAGATTAATGTTGCGCACAAGGGTATTGTACAACAACAAGTTGGAAATAGAAATACTTTATGTAAAAATATTTTTATTTCCCAGCTAGCCGTTTTGATGACTCTTTCCCAGTTGGTGCAGATGGGTGGATCGAGTTCATGCGGCGTATGGAGTTGCCGAACGGAAATGAAATCTATTAAATAACAAGAGAAATGCCACCGCATAGACAGACTATCGCTACAGTCACGCAATTTATCTATATCATGCCAAATGAGAGCGAATTAAAAATACTCAAATGTAGTAGAGCTGGAATAAACCCAGCAGGAAAAAGAATACGGTGTGTGAGTTTTTAATAGCAGTTTTTTTCTGAGCTGAAGTACCTACAGGTGGAGGTCCAGATAATAGGAAATGCTCAAGTCTTCAAGGGCATCGACCTGATAGCAAAAATCGTCGATGACACCAGTATATCAAGAGAAATTTAATATCGCGCAGTAGATTGCCCTGGGAAGCAACCGCAAGGCCACTTCACAACTGACAGTTGTGATCGTCTACGAAACATCGATTCACCGGTATATATCAGATGCCAAGAACCAATGGAAACAGTGAACTTCACGCGGTGAAGAGATTTCTATCAAATAGACCACGTGAAGGGCAAAACATCAAAACAGCTGGACTGCAGAAGCTGGTTCCAATTAGAGGCGATCCTATAACTATGCACCGGCTCACATCTCCTCAGCCGTCAATTTAAGCTGTAAAGTGCCACTCCATTCTCCGTGTTCTATGAATTTGGCTCGTTGAGACTTATTTTTGCTTCCAAACTAGAAATTTAAGAGGAGGGAAAAGTTAATTATAAGTATATCAGGAAGATTTTCCCTCCAGGGAACCACATAATATTAATCATGTTTCCGGTTCTGTAGGTAAAAAGTCCTAAATTGAACTTTTGTCACTATAACTCTTGTCAACGGGTGGCATTGGTGAGCAACTGAGAATTGGATTCCTCTCTCAACTCAAAAATTACGCTCTATAAGAATCTTATAATTTCCAGCCTATTGTGCGGTGCAGAAACATGGATGACGAACCGAGAAGACTAAGACTAAGACTCACGCGACTTGAGTACAGTTAAGCGCATCAAATGAATGTGGTGTCCAGCGACAAGATTCTTCGATTCGAGACCGTTGGGTGGACTACGGGAGAAAATATGTCCATGTCTTGCCCAAGTCCATAGAGACCTGTCTGCACTTGGGATGTACAACTCGTAAAAGATAGAGGCAACTAACGGAATTCTGTTTTATCAACCCAGATCGACCCATACTTGTAGTGCCAAATAATAAGAAGAAGACGTCTTCCCAAACTTGTGGTCTTACAGCCTCAGCGACTCCCATAATATGTATTATACTGAAAGGAGAAAGAACTATAACTAGTCATATATTCACTGTAACCACTGCGTAACCAAAATTTCTCTGTCGGTATAAACGCAACAACGCAACAGTAAATGAGTGAAAGCAAATTGAAATCGTAAGCGAGGAAAAATAATATAAAAAATAAAATAAAATGTCACTAAAATCCATTAAAAAGGGATACGCTAGCAAATGCGCCAACAGCAGGCCAAACAGCGAGCCAGTCACGCTGACCGACCGATGAATTGTCAGTGAGTTGTGTGCGTGGGTATGAGTCGATCGATTTGCTGGTCACCGCTGCGGAAAAACGAAAGTAGAAAATTCAATAAAAATTCAGATAACTCAATGTGCGAAACACATCACCCGCCTGCACGGCGTTAAACCCCAAGTAGGGCATGAGAAAAAGCCCAAGCAAGGCACGAGAAAAGGCGTCGACGAGCAAAATTTTGCAATGAGAAAAAAATTAGTGAAAGATAAAGAAAATTTTAAGTGAATTTCAATGTAATTTTTGTGTGGCAACTTTACTCTGTAAGTATGTGTGTGAGAACACACATTACGGTCAGCGCGAGCAGGCGAGTGGAAAGTCAAGGAAAATAGAAGATGGAGCAACCAAATGCTGCACTCAATTTGCGCTGGTATTTTACAACAGAGTAATACAAAGTCTTGAATGGAAGTCGCTTTACTGCGTAGCGGTTCAAGTACAAATAGTCGTAATAGATCAAAGTGTGACGGGAGTGGAATGTATCAATTAGGATTTATTAAGCTGAAAAAGCATGGAATTCGCGCACAGATACTTTGTTGCGGCTGCCGCGTCCACCCTCCGCCACTGACAAATTCATTCATCACGACAGGCGTGTAGACGCAACGCAAGCAGGCAAGCATTACGAACGTTGGAGGCGAATTCTTTTTTATTGCAGCCACAGCTCTCTGTGGTCAGCTGTCGCGGCATATTGCAGACAATTTGAAAATAATTGTTTTTGCGGTTTTGTGCAAATCGTTTTACACTCTAACGCCAACTTCCACTTACAATGCCCCAGCCGCCCCTTTGGCTCATTTGTACAAAGTATTTCTGCCGTAGCGCCTTAGACGCCTTGCTGCTTTCTCAAGTTGCGTGCTTAAAATATTTAACGCCTATGCACCCACACACCCACTCAGCAATTGCATGTAGTGGCGCTTGTAAATAGAACTTTTTAATTCCTCTTCGGCATCCAACTTACTTGATTTCTTTTCTCTTTCGGTTTTTCGCTGATTAACTTTTTCCACTTAGCTGCTTTCGGAATTTTATTTTATATTCTTTGCGTTTTTTTTTCCCCAGCCACTTACACTGCTGCTTTACACCGGACACAGCTCCATATGCCTATTTCCGGCGCGATAAGCAGATGAGCAGTATCTCGCACTAAATAAGTGAAAAATTTTGCATTTCCATGCGATAACTAAGAAAGCGGATTAACTTTCAATTACATTTTGCCACGTTCTTTGCCGAGAAAATGAGTGGCTGTTTCGGAAAATAAAAGTTTTAAGAATTTATTTGTTTTCGGTAGAAAATTAATTTTTGCGGCTTATTTCTGAAAACAAATCTCAAAGATTGAAATGGCAAAGATTCAGGAAAGTAATTTTATTACTGGCTCGATAAACTCTATTCATTTTATCAAGAATTTTCTGGCTCAAAGGATATTGGATAACATTCGATTTAATAGAGCACGTCCAGCAGTCAGTGAAGAAAATATAGCAGCCGTAGCTGAGAGTATACACGAAGTCTTTCCCAGACGACATCCCTTTGTTCCAGGGTCGAAAAGTTCCAAGAACATCTGACGTTTCGAGTCAACTTCAGCGATGATGCCCATTTCTGGCACAATAAGTATGCAAACAAGCAAAATTGCCGCGTTTAGGACGAAGAACAACCTGAAGAGATTCAAGAGCTGTCATTTCATCCTCGGAAACAACGGTTTCGCGTGGTTTGTGGTCCGTCGACAATCCCGCATCGATTCAAGCTTTGAAGCAAAAAATCACACTCGTCATTCGCCGGTTACCAGGCAAATTTTTCGAGCGAGTCATCCAAAATTTTACTAAATGGATTGGCTATCTGAGACGTAGCCGCGGCCAACATTTGGAAGAGATAATCCTCAAAAAATAAATGCCAAAGAATGTTCTTTCGAATAATAGTAAACATTCCTCTTTCAATTTGAGGCTTCTATGTTTTTTCTTAAAAAAAAATATTTGCAACTATTCTAACTATTTCCAGAAATTAGCAGACGATCTAGTACTTAACTGATTCCTAAATATTCCGAAATATAATCTATGGCCACCGTAACTAACGTGTATTTAGTAGGTGAACAAGAGGCCATCTTTAAATTGGTTCTAGTCTTATTACATTATTGCATATTATCTATCGACAACATAAGTGAAATCTCCAGCCTCGCAGATTTTACATTAAAAATACACTTTTATCACTAGAACCCGTTTAATCCTCCAACAAAACTGTACGAACCTAGGAGTTAAGGTTTGTTTTGAAACTCGAATACACACACGCTGCCAAAAAAAGAATAAACTTCTCAAAGCAATGATTCTGTCGTAGCTCACTTTGAATACAAATAATTCTCAAAGACTTGAAATTTTATATTTCAATCACGGCTACGAAGACATTGAAAATGGTACAGAAGTATTGTGGTGTTTATACTCTATCACGACTACATATATTTGAGCGGCACAAAGCATCTGAAGGTCGTGAAGTCATCGAAAACTTTGCCAGTTGCGAGTCGTCCATTAATCTCTGCTAATCACAATAATATTAATAAGTACTTCATCATATCATTGCCGATCATAAGAAAGCTCTGTGCAAAGTGGTCTATCATTTCACCGCGAAATCTAATCTGCAGCGTTCCGAATGGACTACACAAGATGAAACCAAAAAACGAAAGCGAGAAAAATGCAACAGTCGATTGGCAAGGCTTCGTCGTATGCATTTTGGTATTCGCTTGGAAGCATTTTTATTGAATTTTTATTGACCACCTTGAAAAAGGAAGAACTATCATAGGCGACTGTTATATAGCATTATTGGTCCATTTGAAGGACAAAATCACGAAAAAAAAGTCCGCATTTGAACAAGAAGAAGGCGTTGCTTGACTAAGACAGTGCACTGTATCACAAGTCAATGGTAACCATGGACAAAATCCATAAATTGGGCTTTGAATCTCTTCCGCATCCAACGTATTCTCCAGATGTGGCGCCAGCGACTATTTGCTGTTCTCAGATCTCAAAAGAAAGCTCGCTGGGTAAACTACTTATATTGAAAAACAAAAACGACTTTTGCCAAAAAAAAAAATGTGTTTTGCTACCGGGGATTTTTTAGTTGACCTGTCGGCGACGTCGAAACTGAAAAAACCAAAATTCGCTTTAGACACTAATGGCCATCCCACCGAGGCTTATAACAATTGAATGGAAAATTAAGCATTGTCAACAATAATATTTAGTAATAAAATACGTGAACATCTAGTCAGTTCGGTTCAAATTTGATCAGGTAGTATTGAATGTTTTTATATAAGTAGACCTCGCTACAAATCTATAAGACAATGTTTTCGTGGTTGCAATATCAAAAATGATATCAATTCAGCAAACCATTAGAATGAATACTAAAGACCTTTTTTTATAAAAGTTAAGGTAACTTAAGCGTGTACCTAGACCAATGTTGATTTTAAGCAAGTAGTGAAAGAATACCCTATAACAAAAACATTCCTGAAGTTATCTAACAATAGCAATATCATATTTCCATCTCCATTTCCCATTTCCTAAAATAAGTTCCAAGGAATCAGGCTTACGAAGCTTGAAAACTTCTCAACTTTTGGGTAAAAACAAAATGCAATACAAAGCATTTTTAATTGATAAAAACATGTGATTTCCTTCAATTCACCCACAAAAAAAAATTTTTTCAACTTCCAAGCGCCTGACAGTGCTAAAGTGTGGCAACACATAAGACTTAATAAATAACCCTTAAGCTAAACAGCTTCGCACCCAACTTCATGAACCGCATAAATACTAGATGTAAGCAAGCAAAGACATTCATCACAGTTGAGTGGAGTTGAGTTGAAACCCAAGTTTTGGTCAAAAACGCCGCCAGCCAATTATTATGCACAAAGCCGTTACATAAAACTTCATTAAGCGGCCAATTAAGAATTCATTCACGTTCGTTTCATATAAAATTTCATTAATGTGGAATTCATGTTTATTTTGCATATTTTAAGCAAAACAATAACAACAACTACAATGTGAAAACAGTGTATTAGTGTCAGCRCTTGGATTTCAATTGCAATTGTCTAAATGCTCTTAACGGTTTATTTATTTATTTTCTATTTCTCGTACGAAAAAAAGTTCGTTCACCTCGCGCGAGTCTTAAAGAAGTGGCCAAAAATGAAGATTGAAAATGAAAAGTTCGTAGCATTACTTACCCAGTACAAACAGCATGGCAATGGCCAATGTTAACATCTGATGTTGCGGCAACATGTTGCTAGTGTTGGTTGCTAGTTGATTGCTGGTCGTGTTTCCTCTCTTCGTATTTTGTAGCACTGCCGTTAATTTTTTTTTTTGGTATTTGTTTTTTTTTTTTTTTGTGTTTTTTGTGTTATATATTTATATCCTTGAAATTGCGAATTGTGATTTGCGAATTTCTCAACACTTTTAGGAAAATTTGCGCGTGTTCCGGTTGCTAATTTTTTATTGCTTATTTAACAATTTTATTTTTGCCACTTATGTACTTATTTCTGTACTTGTTTGTATATGATTTATATTTCCGCTTGTAATTTTAATGAACTTTCACAATTTCTTTTATTTTATGGTATCTCGCCAACTTTTCCTTAATGAGATTATTTATATATTTTTAAATTTCCCAAAGAAATACTAGTATATAATTGCTTTAGCTTAAGTTTCGCTACTCACAAGTGAGATTTTGTGTCAGTAATTGTGTGAGTGTATGCGCGCAGACGCAAAGAGAAAAATGGAGAAATTACGAAATAAAATAATAAAGTGGCCAAGTGTTAAATAATACCAATACAAAGAAGTAGATCATACTAAGTGGCATAAAAGCCAATTTTTGACTAAGTACACTCTTAAAACGTGAAATTGGTCACTTCGTTTCTATATACTATATTCTATATACTATATATGTTAGTCTATCTGTCGGACAATATATATTCGAATTTATCGCTCAGTTTTTGAGATATCGAACTGAAATTTTGGGCACGTCCTTTTCTCTCCAGGAAGTTGAGCAATTCTCATAAACGCCAATATCAATCCAATATTGGATATAGCTGTCCGTTTAAAATCAAGTTCTTGTAGGGAAAAATTAATTTTTTTGAAAAAATATATTCGTGAAATTTAACATGGAAGTCCAAGTCAAGGCTACAAGGTTCTGAAAAAAATTTCGCAGATCGAGCAACTTTATCATATAGCTGTCATTCAATGTGATCGGTAAAAATCAAAATACAGATCTTCTTAGACTCTTTTATGCTACCCGAAATCTACCTGCCTGAGGTATTATAGCTTGGGTATAGACGAAATGAAAGCTTTTTCCTGTTTTAAAACATTTCATAAATGGAACGTTTCCGAGCATTTTCTCATCGAAAAATAATTATAAAAAAACGCGAGAAAAGATAAAGGAATCAGATTGCAAAATGCACCGCTCAGGATAGGTTAGATTCTATCTTTATATAGGTTAGGTTAGGATTAGGTAAATATCGTAGAAAGTATGGCAACCAAGATCCTTCAACCTTAGTCTTTGCAGCTGGACAGTGATGAGGAAATTGTCTAGATGCTTCCACCTCGTATTCCTCTCAGCAGTTATAAGAAGCTGAGTTATCCAGTTAGGACACTTATCATTGCGGCCATGTGAGCCTTGCTAAGAGCTAGTAGTTACATGGACCTTTTGCAATCTACTCGGAGCCAGAAGGCTTTCGTAACACCACGAGCTTGCTAATAGATCCAAGTGCAAGACGATAAGGGATAATCTGCTGATTCTAATTAGATTTGGGTAATGGTGCCCAGTCTAGCGAGCTCAGCGGCTGATTTTCGCTGTGGACAGGCCCCCAGCCAAAGTTAATTTGGAAGTAGGTTGATCGCACAGTTAGTGAAGTCATGAACTCCTATCAGCGGGCTAAGGACACAGTTAGTGAGATGCACTCCTTGACCAGCTATGAGCTTAATATTACCGGGGAACGAAGGATATTTTCATTTATGGCATTTGTTTCGGATATTATATAACTCACTTTGATTAACTTGTCTTTAAGTTAATTGACAATTAGATTTGAGAAAGAACTTCATATATAAAATTCGGCTCGACGAACAACAATACGACTTCATAAATGCATTATATTTATTGCACCAAATGTTCATCTCTAAGAACATCGGCGAAAAGTACGAGAATAATACTAACAATCGCATAAAACGATTCAATGTGCTCTTAAATTGCTATGATGATCGATATTAATATTTGGAAACCTGATAAAAAAGTTGGTAGGTGTAAAGGCGTTAATATTGCCGTTCTCACAATAGTCAGGATCAACATAATCAGACATAAAACGTCAACTCAACAACATTGCTTAAAAATATTATGGAGCCAGTTTCTTTCGTTTAGTTTCACAAAAACTCTGATTTTGAATTGCTCATTAATCGATCTTGTTTTTATTGTACCTAAAACTATAAAATAACTTTTTCTACAACAGTTTTTTCTCGACAAACTCTGAGAATATTCCACACAGTACCCGGGAGAAGTAGCGGAAGAGACCGTAAAGAAGAAACGACTGGCGCACTGTTGTAAACTGTTGTAAACGCGTAAAGGGTGTCTACGCCGATAAAGAAAACTAAGTGTTGTCCCCCGCTCAAATTCCTGCAAGGACTAAGGTAGACTCCATTGATGGTCCAATAATGAGGTAGACAAATATTTTTTAATATATTTAATAAAATTAGGGATTCAAAAGGAAATCGCGTTCTTCAATCAGAAGAAGGAACGCAAATCTTGAAGAGAACAAAATGAACCATAGTAATTATGAAAATGAAAATCCAAATAAGCCAGAAGGTATTGTAGGCAAAAATATATCCTTCATGGCTGTAACATTCACCTATACGGGTCCACTATACTAAAACAAAAAAAATAACAAAACGTTGGCAAGATACAATACACCCCGATTAACTGTATATGTATATTATTTATATACGGCTAAAAATACACTTAATATGGGTGTGTAAACGGCACGTCTGCGCACTTTGGCAGCAAACTATTTTTGGCACTTGTTCACCCAAACGAAATTAATAATTTTTTTTTAGCATTATTACAGTTAGCAAGTGGCGCTTAAAGACACAAACGCTTCGCAGAACCAAGCCTTTAAAATGTTTCCCTAATACACGTTTATATATGTATTTACTGTTATTATATGTATATAGTATATTTATTTAAGTCACTCTGACGCACTGCTTTTAATACTGTGACGATAAATTGTTAGACAAACCTCTACAACGATCGCTGCGAACCGCACTGCTCTGAAACTCGTCTGTAACTGAAGGTAAAAGTCGGACTCCCAGCTTAATGAAGCGCCCGCCGTTCAGCGCTTAGCGGCTCCAGCTCCAAAAAGTCATTGTAACACACATAAGTACATAAATGGGGAAATAAGTGTAGAAAAGGGGGAGGCCGGAGAGCAAGCAAAGACAGTAACGAAATAAGTGTTCGATGCTGCCGACGATCCGACGATACGGCTACTGTAGTGGTTGTGACTGCAGCGTCACAGCGGCTTACAGCACATTTGTGGTAAGCGAGCGCCTTTTGGCCGCTGGCAACACCACCAGCAGCTTGGCGGCGGGGCACGCTACAACTTAAGCTTGCCGGGCTGCGCGGTTGTTGGCGGCGAGCAAAGCGTGTTCGTGGCGTGGACACATACAGCTGTTTGCTTTTGTTGTTGTCATGTTTTTATTTTCATTGCTCGCCAAGCGAACAACTGACTTCGTTATGCCAACTTATTCAACTTATTATTGTACTTATTGCTGCACTCGAGCGTGAGTTTTTCTCATCATCAATCTTTTTGTTTGGACTATTGTTTATTTATATTTATTTTTTTCTTGCGTTTGCTTGATTTTTTTCTCGCAAGTATTTCAATTATTTATTTCTTTAACATTGAGTTATGTAGACAATACCGTTAGTTACGCTGTTGAATTTGCGGTTGCCGTGCGTTAAGATGACTTTGTTTAATTTTTCAAATACCCACTTATTAACTGTGTGCCGATCATATTTGGAGATTATTATGTATTTATATGAAAGGGTGGACCGAGTAAGTAATTGAGGAAGTGACGATTTCTTCTTTTTCAATTTTTTTTTTCATTTCTCCATTGGCAATATTCAATATTTGAATTTAAAGTGACTAAACAATATTTATCATCTGCTCGGTTTATACCCTCTAAAAACGTTTATTTCTATATGACTTTCACAGTAGATATGTGATTTGCAGAAGTGCAATGCGCCCAAATGTAGGCAATTATTTGATTTTATTATTTAATAAGCGCTAGAGAACAGATACCATCTGATCAAATTTGAACAGGACATGCCCTTTTAAACTTCGCACTCAAGCTTAATCAAAAAAAAATGTGTTTACTTGATTATCACAAACTATTTTATATTTTTGTAACGTTCGATCTCAATATGTAAATTATTGCAGCTGTTTGTTTACGACGCATAAAGTTTGTTTGGCAGTTTCCAGTATAGAAAAAAATTGAACAACGGGCTTACTTCAAATCTTGTTTTTCCAATGGAATCTCAATCAACGAATCGTTGAAAATATTGCAGACGTGTTTTGGAAGCACAAGTATATTAGTTTTACAAAGCAATCAGTGAAGCTACAGAAATGTATCCCCTGTTGACAATAGCATCGGAAAACTTAAAAGAAAATGTGATTTGATATCAGGTTTTTAATTTTTCGAAAAAAAAGCCTTTCAAAAGATATACTGGAATAGCGAAAAGGCGCTTGAAAAAATCTTCAAGTCGTATTGTTGCTATAAGGTAGTATTATTAGACTGACTAAATCAATAGACCGGAGCTTACTGTTGTAGAATCCCCAGAGGTAATCAAGTGACTGATGCCCAGGGCAAACTGAAATTATGGAAGGAACTCTTCTGCAGCCTGCTGAATGACAGTGGAAGCTGACACCAGGAGATGGTGGAGCCGATTCCTCGAACTGATGACGATAAAGCGGACGTTCCATTGCCTCTGAAGAACAACAAAGCGGGGGGGGGCGATAAATTGAGAGCCGAGCTGTTCAAATACTTGAACTTGGAACCAGCATCAACACCAACAGAATAACTCTTGACAACAGGTGCTACTTCATACTGAGTAAGTAATTGAGAAATTAACTCTCCTTTCTCTACGAAGAAAAACCAAATTCTACACGTCACTCATGATCCCCGTGCTACTATATGATGCAGAGGGATGGAGAGAAAGGTTTTACGGCAGATTTATGGTCCTTTGCGACTTGACAACGGGGAATTTAGCAGTCGATGGAACGATGAGCTGTACGAGATATACGACGACATTGTCATAGTTCAGGGAATTAAGAGACATCGGCTACGCTGGCTAGTTCATGTCGTCCGAATGGACGAAAACACTCCAGCTCTAAAGGTATTCGAAACAGTACCCCCCGTGGGAAGCAGAGAAAGAGAAAGATCTTCACTCTGTTGGAAAGACCTTAACTCCCCTCTCTACACTTGGAATCTCAAATTGACGCCAAAGAGTGAAAAGGAAGACCGACTGGCGCGCTGTATTAAACTCGGTTATAACCGCGTAAGCGTTGTTTACGCCAATAAAGAAGAAGAAATACATTTGTTTTGGAATTGGATCTGACTTTCAAATAGTACGTGTATAAACGTACATATATTTATTACTGGTTTGCCAAATTCCATAGAGAGTGTAATAAACTAAAATTAAACTGAAGGGTCGAGAGTTCATATCTTAGAATTGTAATGAAGTTGTTTTCTGAAAAGGCTTTGCCAAGCCTCTGAATATATTCCACAAATTAAAGAAGTTCCCATAATAATATCTCGCTGTCCTCAAATCATGTCGATCTTGAAGCACCATTCGTTGTCCAATATTTGGTACAATAAATGCTCGTGCTTTCAAACTTTTTAAAAAAACTGGTTTAGTTGCTGACTATTCAAAATATTCTAAATTGCGCCGACAATTTGCTGAACTTAACAAAAATATGTTATAATAAAACTACCCACGAGACCAACACGAGCCAGAATTTACAAGTACTAGACGAAATCAATTCAAAAGTTTCATATCGCCCTGAAGGAAGGATAGTACAATCTTATTTTCCACTGCCAACCACACAATTAGTCTTACCCTAATGAGCACATATTTGTCGAAAGACTTGACTAAAACGTTAAAACACGATGGCCCCCTGCACATGGCAGCCAGCTCTCCCGCATTCCTACTTATTGACAACTGTTTGCTGGTTATTGCCTGGTTGCCACCAGTGACCGGGTTGAGCTTCAATCGCCGCAACACAACTTGTTCAAGTGCCTGGTGTGCATGCGCACTTGCATTCACATTGGACTGCACTAGTCGCATAACTATTAACCAGCACAACGATACGTAGTGCCTCAAGTACGAGTTCGAATACCGGTTTCAGCGTTTTCTTACTCACTTTCGCTTTTCATTTGCATTCTTTAAATAGCAATGAAGTGTTTTCTATCTTTTTTTGTTTGTTTTGCAATTCACTTTTGCTTTACATTGTCATGTGCAAGTAATGTCGGTTTGTATGTATGTGATTACTTATTACAAGGAACAATGGCTGGGTGGAGTATGTAGGCAACAGCTGATTTTAATAGAGGGAAATGTTCGAACTGCATGAAAACTTTTTAAAAAGTGAAAGACCAAGCATAAAACTACTTTGAACTTTTAAAATTTGAACAGCTAATTTTTAGCAGTGGAAGTCTGAAGAAAATTGAAATCAATGCACAATCTAAAATACTTTCTTGCGGATCATACCTCTCCTGACAATATTAAAACTCTAACCGAATTTCGGACGTGAAAAGGAGGAAGCTTACAACTTGACGCATCATTTTTTCAGTTTAAGTTTAATATGTTGAGTCCAATTTTCGATGACTCGCTCGAGCCTTTCGACTGGTAACTGACGCATGACAGGCGTAATGTTTTGCTTCAAGCCCTGAATAGAAGCTGGATTGCTCGCATAGACTTTAGACTTTACATATCTCCACATGAAAAAGTTTAACGGTATGATATCACACGATATTGGTGGCCATCGACCGGCCCAAAATATATATCTATCTGCTCACCGAAGTGCTCTCTCCGTAAATCCATTGATCGATGCGATGTGTGGGAAGTGACGCCGTCTAAATGTCGCTGAGATCACGAGCTTCAATATCAGGCTTCAAATAGTCGCTTATCATGGTGCGATAACCGTTGATGGTGTTGTAGCGGCAGAATTCTGCCAAGTTGACGGTCCTTGGCCGGATAAAAATCCGGGTCCGTTCCGGGTACGTACACCCGACTGTCGTGGGAATGGTCGCCATTGACGGTTACCGTTCCACCGTTTCAATATCTGATACGAAAAATAGAATATTGCCTGGACGGCCAAAAAAAGATCTTGGAATATCGAAAGAGAAAGACGAAAGAGTTATAGAAGCTTTCGGATTCGTTAACGAAGAACTTATACTTATACTTCGCAGCGGCAATTGTGAGAAAGCTCAAAAACATCAACCAAACGACCAAAATGATCTCCATTTAACCGAACCCAACCAACAAAGTGGCACAGTGGAAATACTATTATCGAATCGAAGCTCTTTTAATACGAAAAAAGATCCGAAATAATACGGAGGCATAAACCAAAACCACGAAATAAGCGAACCGAATCGAGAGTCCGAATTATCGGGAACATAGAGAGGTTCACATAATAAAAACCGACAGGTAGTCTATATGAAAATGACTAATTTATTAAACCCAATTAATTAAACCCAAACCCAGCTTTCGGGGTCTCTTCCTCTTCCTCTGCTTCCCTAAGTGGGTTTTGCTTCGAATACTTGCAGAGCTAGACCTTTCTCTCGAAAACCCGCCCGTCGACTCATCGGATATTGAACGGGAATTAGAGTTTGGTCACTGTTCGACGAGAGCGAGCTTTACTTGGCAATTGCCTATTCAGTCCGAAGTAGCACCTGTTGGCAAGAGTTATTCTGCTTTGGATTTCGTGACTGACATTGTTGCTTCTGTTAAAAATGGGTCTAAGGTAGTCGAAATTATCAACTTCTAGTAGAAGTAGAGCGGTTGTTGAGGCCAATGATATCAATATCATCGGCGTACGTCGGAAGCTGTACACTCTTATAGAAGATGATACCTTCTCTATCTAGTTCTGTAACTCAAATTATTTTCTCCAAAAGGAGACTGAAGAAGTCGCACGAAAGAGGGTCGCCATGTCTGAAACCTCCTTCGGTATTCAACGACTCGGAGAGATCCTTCCCCATCCTGACGGCGCTTTTGGTATTGCTCAACGTCAGCTTACACAGCTGTATTAGTTTTGCGGGGATACCAAATTAAGACAACGCAAGATCGAGATCGAAGGACTATTAGAAAAATGAGGATTATAAAGACTCAAGATGAGATGTCTTAGTGTAAATGAGATGCCACTGAACTAGGTGAAACCCGCATAGAACTATATTTTTTCACTAAACTCTAGTTTAAGCTAACTGAGAGCCCTCGTGAAGCTTAGAACATACTTATATATATACTTATATATATAACATACACACTTAGCGCCAACTTTTATTTCACTTATGCGCCGAATTCGAGCTTGTCGTAAATATCGCAAGCTTTTTTTTTTTTTTTTAATTTTTTCCAGCACCAAAGTGGCCATGCCGGTTTTAAACTCGTAAATTCATGCGCTTACCAAGTGAGTTTGCATGTGAGTGTGTGTGTATGCGATTGTTATGACCAACTATTGCCGCCGATTGCATCGCTGATGACCAGCAGCGTTTAACGACGATTTGCGAATTCGATGATTGCTTTTCGCTCCGTTAGCTGCACTTCAACCCAGTTTGAATTAATCGCAGCGCTGCGCAACGCAACGCTAAATCCACTATCCGGCAAGCAAATCAATTCATTGCAATATTTTCGTAGCATTGCGGCGTTGTTGCCGCTGCTGTGGCTGTTGCTGTTGGCAAAGTTGCCTGGCGACTCATCAATGCTGCAATGGATGATGGTGGCATCGGAGCCACATGCGATAATACGCAAGTCCAGCACGTAGATACATATATGTATGTGTCCAAATATACATGGTTATATGTATATACATATGATAGTTGTTCCACAAATACTCACACATCCACCCATGCGATTATGTGCCCACCAAATATTTCGCATGTGTGTCTGTCTGCTCTTGCAATTGCTTCGATTTGTTTCCATGTTCGTTTATTGAAAAGCGTACTCAATCGCTTTGTTGTTGTTGTTATATTAATATGTAGAGCATTGTTGTTGATTGCAGCCCAAACTCTTCGTGATGATCACTTCCATATTCTGTGGCTCTGGATTATTCGCCGCTGCTATCGCAATGTTGTGGCCACTCCAGTTCCCCCACTCGGCTCTGAGTTGTCATCTCACGTTTGCTGTACGATTTATTGCTCCACTTCAGCGCCATTCATCGGTATTCAATTGCAGCGTCAGCTGAGCATACTGTGCTCGGCGCACAGCTGCCAATTGCCTGGTGGCTATTTAGATTTTCATTAGCGGAAAATTTGCTTTGATAGCCAAAATGTTGAAGGTTATTTTTGTTTATTATTTACATAATATTTTTTCGAGACACGAAACTCTTTTTATACCCTGAACAGTTTACTTAAGTTTGCCACGAAATTTGTAACACCCAAAAGGAAACGTCGGAGACCCCACATTGTTCCTTGCAATAGTGACACTGATTATAGCGTCCCTTCAACTTTTCGATATACTTTTAATAGTACGAATTGTCTTTACTTCCAAATGGGCCTCAGTTTCGGCGATCACCTCTTCATTCGATGAAATTTTCTTCCCAGCAAGCATTTTTTTGAAATCTAAGAACAGGAAATAGTCGCTGGGTGTCAGCTCTGGAGAATACGGTGGATACAGAAGGAATCCGAAGTTCAATTCGTGGATCCCAAAATACATATATTAAAACCTTGTAAGACGAATGGGTTCATCGCGTAAAGTCCACTTGGAGGACTGTCTGTCGATTGGACTTCGAAATGAAATGCTGGCACCTTATTTCATCCATTATCACATATCTATGCTACAGTTCCATTCAAAGCTCGGTTAGAGCTCCATTCAAAGTTTCGAATCATCAACTTGTCATTGTTTTTGATCAAAAGTGAGCTGCCGCGGCACCGCCTTCGTACAAAGCTTTCTCATACCCAAATATCCGTGAATGAAATGACTTGAAAATTCAGTTGATATAGAGTACCTGCCATCTCGAACCACTTAACTTTTCGGTCATACAAAAATAACCGGTAATAAACTCTTTTAGGCGGCCACTGCATTCACCGTCGAGGCTTATTTCTCCACTTCTAAACCTAGCCAGCAAACCTTGATGGTTAATCTTCCTGTGGCAGTGTGCGCTAATTCTACATCAAAACAAGTTTTGACTTCAACGTGAAGGGTATTTTAGTTCAGTGCAACCAAAAGTATCGTTTTTTCTGGTTTATTATATTATTTTGACGTTTTGTAATTCTTTGAAGAAATACCGGTTTAAAATCAGCACCATCGAGATTCGAAATATTTATGTATGTRTGTATGTGCGCCATCAATGGACTTCAAAATCAAACGTTGATTCATAAAATATTGGTTATTCATTGCTTGGCTTTGACAAGCTGTGGGAGAACTATTGCTCCAAATTACTCGTGTTCTTTCAATGTCTTGCAGTGATCGCAATCGTCTTAGTTTTATGGCATTGAAATGGATGAGAAAACTTTTTGAATACTTCAAAGTTCCATTTGGGTTACGAGTAATGACATAGTTTCAGTTTTAACCCAGCACAGGGTCGATATTATATTGGGTCAAAGACCACAGCTGACCAATAATCATAGGTAGCTTAGATAAATTGTTAAATTCTCGAATTACTTATGCAGTATAGGTTCTTCCAGTCGAAGTTCACTTTTCTAACGAAGGAAGGTGAGTTCCTTTTGTGCAAAAAGGTGTTTCGAGTACCTCTGTAAACAATTCAAGCTGAATATGGGTCCTGAATCGTTCTCGTATTGACAGACGGCCGATTCGAATTGTGCAACAGTAAACATCTCAAAGTTACATGTGAACACCATATCCTGTGTAAAGTTTGCTCACCGTATACGACAAACCTAACGATTAAATCACATGACAATAATGTTTGAGCTATTTAGGCAGAACTGAAGAACATTCTGCATCGTGGTGGGATCGCCTACGGAACATGGTATACGGGATAAGAGGTAAAAACAAAACCGTCAAAACATTGAACTTCACTCAAAGAACCTACTCCGAAGAAGGCGAAGACTACCCTCTCGCTCGGAATGGTAATGACTACCCTTTCTTGATATTTACGAGAACAAAGCGATTATGGTATTTTTTTGTAGGCTAAAGAAATATTATACCACTGGCGTATTCCATCCTAATCAATATCGCATATAAGGTTCTATTGAGCGTATTGCGTGAAAGATTAAAGCCCACCAAAAAACCGACTGGACCTTACCAGTGTGGCTTCAGGCCTGGAAAATCAACAACTGACCACGCGCCAGGATCGGAAAGGACCTCTCCGAGCCGTTCGATACCAAACGTTGTTTCAATCAAGGTTTCAAACCCAATCGTAGGACTTCTTTAATAACAGAATAACTCTAGCCAACAAGTGCTACTTCGGACTGAGTAGGCACTGAGGAAGTAAAGTCTTCTCTCGACGAACAAACACCAAATTCCACATATCACTCGTCTCGCTATATATGGTGCATGGGACATGACAACATCTGATAAGTCGGCGTTACGAGTTTTCGATAGAAAGGTCCTGCGGAAGATTTGTCCTTTGGCAACGGCCTGTTCCACAGTCTATGGAACGATGAGCTATACGAGATATATGACGATATTGAGATAAGTAATTCAGCGAATTAAGAGACAGCGGCTAACCGGAATTGATCATGACGTCGGAATGGATGAAAAGACTCCAGCTTTCTAGCTCCAGCTCCAGAATATTCGGAGGAAACAGAGGAACAGTAAGATCTTCTGGAAAGACCAGGTGCAGAAGGACTTGGCTACACTTGGAAACTCCAGTTGGCGCCAAACAGTGAAAAGGAAGAATGACTGCCACGCTGTTGTAAACTCGACTACAACCGCGTAAGCGGCGTATACGCCAATAAAGAAGAAGAAAATATATCGGGATAACGACGAATAAATCATATACTATATTTGGTAAACGCACTCTGAAAGAACTAAGGAAGCGAAACTGTGGTAATTTCTATTTCAATTGTTCTTGCATAGGCCACCCGTTCATTTCCTATTCAGCAATCGCCTAAAATGAGTAATTTTAAAACTGACTGCGTTTGCTCAATGAAAATTACGAAATAAATGGCGGAGTGGTGTGCAGGCGCGGTGGTACAAATGTAAATGCCAACAATTGTGGTGACAATGTTGCGAAAATGTTGCACAATTATCATACACATCCCAAACATACCCATGCACATGCTCATTCATATGTATGGCGCTACATAAATACCACACACGAATGGACAACAACAATGCATAATAAATGCAAGCAGCAAATTCACAACCGGCTGCCTGTCGGACTTCGGTGGAAGTGTGTAATAAATGCAAATGTTGCAAATGAACAAAATTTGCGCTTCTGCATCCAAATGTTTAGAGATAGCTATGTGTATATATAAAGGGTGGTTCGTTAAACTGTGCGATCTAGGGCTGGGAAGAATGTGTATCTATGCGAGCGGTCGTTAACCTAATCGGACTCGTTTGTGTGGAAGTGGGCATGTCTGCGATTGTCAGAGATATAAAAAAAGGTTGGAAGGTTTTTTGGAAGGGATCTCAAAGAGAGCTTATTCTCATTATAGCTCAATTCTGGAACTGCTTACGTGGCGAATGCTATTGTGGACGCTTGGTTGGTTTTTGATATGCTAAGCCCAGGTGTCTTGCAAGCGGCACCACTGTGGAAAACGTTCCTATTCTACTCTGTTTAAGGCCAAACATACGGACTTAAGTACTTGACCGCCGACGAATCGAACCCTCGACGAAAAGGCGAAACAGTGGAATTCACGAACGAACCCGTCCAAGAAGTTGAAAACTGACTTATCGGCCGGAAAAGTGATGCCATCTTTTTTCTGAGATTTAGATGGATTACGCCCGCATACGCTCAGGTACTTGTAGAAGAATAAAGCGGTAACAGAGATCTGTTATGGTGAATTATATAAAAACCGACACATTTAACAAAGAGAAAAGCACTCTTCTGACATCAAAATGTACCGTTTCATACTTTCGCCGTCGGCGTGATCAAAGTGATCGAATTAGTCTAGGAAGTGCTGTTACAACCACTATGTGAAGTGAAGTATGAAGCATCGTACCGTCTTGCTGGAATAGTCACCGTCGACATAATCGAATTCCCGGAAAAAAGTCAGTCAACATCGTGTTCTAACGCTCACTAGTGATGATGATGCATTTCCTGAATCATTTCGAAAGAAATAAGGACCGATGACGCCAACAATCTACACGAAGCGGTAAATTTTTTTTTAAAGAGAAGACTTTACTTCCTGAACCGCACATGGTCTTGACTCACCGCCAATGGCGACAATTTTGCTTTTTGGTGTAGCGGTAAAGCTAGAAATGCGTCTCATGTGAGAAGATGGTTTCCTTCCCTATGGGTAGACGTTGTACCAATAATATCTCTCAAACACTTTTTTAAGCAAACAACTATATTAAACACCCTGTACAATGCACTAAACAGTATTACAAATAGAGCCATTTTATTTGTTTGCAGACTTAAGCAAAGGTCTAGCATATTAGAATTGTTTTATTATGTTCACTTTGTTGTTGCTGCTCATGCTCGTTTCAGTTTTGAGAAATTGAGTGAACTAGTGCGTAGCCAACGAGCATTAACGAAGAGCATCTTATCTGCACTGCGATCAACTCATTATAAATGTATATTTACAGTTTTAGTTTTAGTATGAACTTTTCCTTTTTCTTTTTTGGTTTTCCGACAGCAGTCACACCTTTGTTTTAATCAGTTAAAAGTTAGTGACAACCACAATGCATTCAAATAAATGAAATTATTAAGCAAATTACTGCTCAGTTGCCCAATGTATGGAAACAATAAAGCACCGGGTTACACGGGTCGTATACGCAACATCCGCTGGCGTGATAAACCACGAACAATGGGCAATTTGCGCTGGCCATGGACAAGTAGCTAGTGTGCTTATTTAACGCTTTAATGAACTGAAGTGGTTAGTTACACATTAGAAATTTATTAGCCACAATTTTTAATAAGTGATTTAACCAAAGTGTGGTTACATACGCTTACAACAGCGCGCTAGTCTTTCCTTATTTTCGCTGTTTGGCGCCAATTTGAGATTCCAAGTATAGCCCCGTCCTTCTCCACCTGGACTTTCCAAATTAGTGGAGGTCCTCCTCCCGTCGGGTACTATGTCGAATACTTCCAGAGCTGGAGTGTTTTCGTCCATTCGGATAACATGACCTAGACAGTGTAGCCGCTGTCTCTTAATTCRCTGAGCTATGTCAATGTCGTCATATATCTCATACAGCTCATCGTTCCGTCGAGTGCGGAATAAGTCGTTGCCAACGTGCAAAGGACCATACATCTTTCGCAGAACCTTTCTCTCGAAAACTCGTAGCGCCGAGTCATCAGATGTTGTCATCGTCCATGCCGCTGCACCGTACGGCAGGACAGGAATGATGAGCGACTTGTAGAATTTGATCTTTGCTTTGTAAGGTTAAGAGAAATTATTTTGTTGTTGTAATGGTTATCAAGTCATAATTTGTGTGGTAAGACTCAAGCTGATTGTCAATGAATGGCGGAAAGCCAGGAAAAGTGCTGTTTCGGCGGGGCTGGAGCATAGGGAGAGAAGAGTTAGATGAAACACATTGCACGCATGACATTTATGGATCGTTTCTGAATAACTACCAGTTTAACCTGCTCTAGTATCCAGAGCGGATTGTCGGGACAACTCGAGCTCTTCGTCTGCTATTTCAATTCGGTGTAGATGTTAATGGCGGTTAGTGCGTGTTTAAAGTTTATTGCGTCCGAGGTCTGAGAGTATTCCTCGGACGCAAGTGCACTTCAAACAGACCACTGCAGGGGTGACTTTTACGAAAACAATCTAGCAGAAACTGCTTGAAGAACAGTACATTGTATTGCTTAACAAAAATCATGCAGACCTCACTATATGGGTGCCCGACAGAGAACCTCAAGAGACATCCTATAACCGTACGGAGTGCAGTACTACGACAGGTCTGAACTTTCGTATAAGTTGCCAACAACGTTTCTTTGCCAATTTCCCAGCAACTGCCGACTAGCGCAAAGGATCAAAAGGAGCATTTCAATGCCGCATTTGATGAGCAACTCTTTCTATAATATTTTCCGATTCAAACAAGTCTACATTGCCAAATCAAATGAAATCTGGGTTTAAACTGATGACTAAAAATCAGAAGCCCCCTCGAGGGACTAGGAGCTGCTTTTGTACAACTGATTAAGTGGAACAGACTGTGGGAAAGGATACCTGATGTTTGATATGACTCCCGGTTTTTGTTATAGCGGTTATCTAGATCCTGTTGTTGTTCTAACGAATATCTAGTTCCCGTTAGGACGGTAAGGTTCAGATAAGTTGTCATCGAGGTTATCCCGGGGTCGGACCATAGGAGGAGGATGTCAAATGTGTTGGATTAGCTGGCCATGCAAAAGGGTAGTTAATGTAATGTGGGGCTCGTTGCACGCTGAACATATATTTGATAAGTCGTGCTCGATTCTGGATAAGTAGGAGTTGAACCTGCTACCGTATCAGTATTTTGCCTACAACGTTCCTTTGTCTTTTCCCTATTTGCTTCCGACTAGCGACTTGAGTATTTTTTTGGGACTCTGTACTTTGGCAATGTCGAGTCTCACACCTAACATCTTATGGTTATTGACAGACGCAATTTTATCGCCATCGACTGCAATATTAAGTTCAAGTCTGTACTCATTCCTCCAGTTAGTGAATATAGTCGCTGTGGATTTAGTGGGAGAAGGTCTTAGGTTGCGTGCAGCGAGAAAGCGAGAAAGATCGAAGGGATAGCCGTTTATCTAAATCCTGATTAGGAACCACTTTGGTAACAATTGGTAACGATTTTCAGCAAATACCGTCCTACTAACTTAACAATAAGTCAAATAAATAATAGAAAAAAATTACCTTAGGCGGTTATCCCCCTAACGGCATTTGTAATCTTGATAAAATCCATTACCGCTTATCTTATTTTATTTTTACACTGAAGTTTTCAATTATAAATTATTGTAGTCTGCAAATATTTGCACAGATAAGTACACTAATGAAAAAATATGAAATAGTATATTTACCAAAAGTATCGTCTTTATTAATTAACGCCATTCCGAAAATCGCGAAAATAAAATTCAATTATTATATACTTATATTTTGCTTGCTATTTGACCTGTGGTTTTTCTTCAAAAATACATTAAAATGGATGTGAGCCAACACTTTTCGTGCTATTGGCTGAAGAAAGCATGATGCTTTGCTAACGCAATATAAACTAAATTCAGTTATCCACTCACAATTATGAAGACTATATATATTTGCAAATGTGTGTAAATGATTGACATACATTTGAGATTTAAAGAATTTGAAGGGGTGCGTACGTGCCATTTACCGATTGCGACTTAAAATTCACGTCGATGATATTTATCCGGATCAAAGTATGATGTAACCACAACACGATCGCTGAACTTGCGACCGGTCAACGCTTGCTGTGCCTTCTGACAATCCATAACGGAATTGAATTCGACAAACACTTTACCACAACCGGGCACGTCGACACCCTCAATGGGTCGCGGTATTTCCACACTACGCACAACACCATACTTATTGCATTCCTCTTTGATATCCTCCAAAATATCTTCGTACTCTTCCTCATCGCGCAACTCATCCGGCGTAACCATATTCAACAAGCACAACACTTCAGTGGGTGGACCCGAGGTGCCGACCATCGACAGGCCGGGCACTTGTATCATAACCGGCGCAGCGGTGGTGGCGCTATTCTGTGCATTCTTCGCACCAACACTGGCGCGTTGTACTATCAATTTTTTATCGCCCAGCTGCATGCCATTCAGTCCGGCAATGGCCTGCAAGAATTTAATAAGAAGAAATTAAATTTCGGGTTTTTAATGAATATTTCCTAAGTTTCCCGTTTACCTGATCGGTTATGCTGTGATCGACGTACTCAGAGAATGCATAGCCTTTGCTCAAACCAGTGGCGGCATCTTTCACCAGATTGAAAGCGCGCAATTGTCCAAATGAGAGTAGCAGCTCTTTTACCTAGTGGGGTTTAGAAAGCATTTGCGATTAATTTTTTGAGGTTAATGCAGTTGAGTTATTAGCAAAATGATAAAAAAAAAAAAAAATGTTCTAAATTGTATTGACAGCTTCGAACTTTGCATTATTTTAATCGTCATAAAAGAGCTAATTGCAATTCCACAGCGATTATAAGTCACCCTTTAATGGGAGTGCATGTCCTTCCACCACCACCACCTAAAACAAAATAACATTGGGATTGGCTAAACGAAATTGTCGACATTGATTTGTAGTTTACTTAGTATTTTGTTATTCTGAAAAGTTCCTGTAGAGATTTTTGCAAATGGAATTTTTGTTGTCAATTTTTATAAACTTGCCTTTTACACCGACATTTGCATGCGCATTGCAATTTCACTGCATCGACACGCACTCACTTAAGTTTCTCACACCGCATATATTGTACTCGCAACTTAATGCACACGCAAGGAGAAAAGATGTATATTTTGTTTTGTTATGTAGGTGGGTGCAGTGGGCATGGTCGATGCAACTGCAATAAAATCGAAAGCGAACCTTCTACGAGTTCTTTCTTGTTGCTGTGGTGTATGATGCAACCTAAGCTACAAATGACCAAACAATCAAAAACACAATTAATACAAGTTCTGACAACAAATCTAGGTAGATATGTATATACATATAATCAACAACAAAAAAAAATTGTTTTAAATTTAGCTCAAAATATGTTTAAGAACAGATCATTCTAGCTGAAAGTTAATTTAAGTGCGTTGACGAGACTGGAGCTGAAAATGAAGCTGTAAGAAGAGCTGAAAAGTGAAATTTGGTGCTGAAAATTCAAAACCGTTGCAGAAGTTCTGCGCTGAAATTTAAGCTGAAAGAGGAATTCAAATGATAACTAAATTGGCACGTAGGCAGCGCGCTGCTTGACTGCAACCGCATTTGGTATACTGGATACGCCTAAAATGCTACAGGGGAAAAATTTAAATAAATTTTGGAAATTCTCTTTCTTTAGAACTCATGTATGCCCGTAGCCGCACTGTCTCATAAACTGTGGCAAAAAAACTTTACAATTACATTATTCTGGATATATCAACAATGTGCAGCAATCAGCCAAATTACCTGCTCTTCGTTCAAATAGTTAGGCAAGCCACCAATGAAAATCTTGTGCGGCGAATCTGGCACCACGGTCGAAATGACACCATTAGCTGAAATTAAAAAAAAATAGAAAAAGATTTTTAAGAAATTATTCTTTTATAGAAATTTTTTCTTCGAAATATTTTCTTTTTTAGAAAGTTCAGCTATTTTTTAATTTTCCCTTTTACAATAATGTGCAACTTACCCACTGGCGCCGTTATTGGCGGCGCATCAGCTACTCCGGGCATGGGCTGATAATCATGCGGGCGTCGTATCTTCAAACTTTGACCCTTAAAATTGATGCCATCAAATGCCATTGCCTGTGTGGTCTCATCGGTCGAACGGAATTCCAAGAAAGCGAAATTCTTATCCAAATTTATCTGACATGCTAAAACTGGACTGCCAGCCGCTTGTGCCAGACCCGTCAAGTGCATTTGTTGATTGAAGAATTCCATCATTTCGTCTTCGGTAACACCGAATGGTATATTGCCTACATAGAGGCGACGTGCCTGACGCGTTATGGTTGAACCCACAACTGGCACGGCCGCTTGTGGTATTTCGGGTACAGCATTTGCCGGTATTTGACCGGCTGCCTGCATTGCTTTGTATTGCATGGGTGTAATGTGTTCAAAACCTGGTGGTGGTACATCCCAATATAATGATGGTTTTCTGCGACGCGAACGTGTGTGCCGATCACGGCCACCAGCACCACCCTCCCGCTTACGATCGCGAGAACGTGAACGACGATATTCGCGTTCTCGTTCGCGGTCTCTTGAACGCGATCTATGGCGGCGCCTATCACGGTCTGCAAAAAAAAAAAAAAAACACACACATACATTTATACATATAGCTTATAGTATACACGTTATGCGTTGCTAGAAATCTCCACAGTTACTCACCTTCTGAACCCATTTTATGACTACAAGTAATTACGCAATAATATTAATGATGGATATATCCAAAATATTTAGTTAATAGTTGATATTTTTAAGCAAAACTGTAATTTTTCTATGGAAGTGTGCACAGGCCGAATTCGTTGGCGAAGATTTTTCTGACAGACGCTACGCGCAAATGTCAAAAGCGAAGAGAGAGAGACAAACATATTACCAGACGTCAAATATTGTACAATCTGGTTGCCATCACTCCTACTAGTGGGCTTGAATAATGATTTGCTTACGTTCGTATTATGCAAGAATTCTTGCTTGTTTCTTTCCTAAGTAATGCAATATAAAATTTAAACTGATGAACCAAGTAACGAAAAAACGATCATGGCCCGTCTGGCACTTCGTTACTCGGTAAAACGATAATCTGTTAATTTTACAAAAACAAAACACACATAAAAAACTACCAAGTAACGACTAACGAAATAACGAAGCTGGTCTGAATACCCCTATAAATATTTAATATTTAAATAAATAGAATATAATAATATTTTTTTAAAAACATATTTAATATTTTATTTAAATAAATACGAAACCCAAACGCCAGGAAGCTTCCTTATGTTATAATTGTTAAACTTTAAAATTGCAGAAATGTAAAACTGCCCTAATACAACATTAAAACTAAAACCACAATTATGGCAACGCCAAGCAAACAGCTGTAGTCTTTATTTTGTTTACAATCCTCCAATTGTGATGAACTATGAGCGTAAAAATTTTCCTGCCCGCTTTTCTATTTCACACAAAAAAAGACTTTGATATATATGGAGAAATACAAATCAATGAAAATAATGCAATCTCCTATTATATTATTGCACATCAAGATTATCAAACTGAGAGTCAAAGCAATTTGCGACACCTGGGACACATAATACGTGCCGGACCAACATCAGCCTCAGAACATTTAGATGTTGCGGTGACCTTTGCTTACGATGCTGACACGCCAAACATTTATTTGCTTAAGTTGAGCATAAAGCCGTCTAATACTACACAAGTGAATGTCTTCCTATATGATGTGCCAAAAATGTTGCAGTTGTACGAATATAGCGTCAATTATGAGACGACTCAAAGCCACACAATAACTGCCGAGGGAAATGGCGAGGAGGAGACTGAGCAACGTAGTGATCTTGTATTGCTGTGCCGTCTTTTAAATGAAAATCACAAGCAAAATAAAGTGCATAAAGTGACGATATTCAGTATTCTACAAAAGTTACCATTTTTACTGCCTAACTTAATAACATACTTATTAATTATATTGTTAGAGTGTAAGCCAGTTAAAACGCTTATGCAAAAAACATCAATTTACTTACACTTTTTGGAGTGGCGTAGATTGGACGAAACTGGGTAAGTTCGTTGAAATTGAATTTTTATTAAACAATATCTAAAATATATTTGAACTTTAGAAAACGGAAACTGAACATAACAGTGGATAAAATTCTTGGTGTTAGTGTAATGATTTTCTTACTCTTTTACGTTTCCCAACCCGGCGATTACCTGCTAGCAACATCGCACGTGAGTAGTAGCACGCATAATGTTTATACATTTCTATGAATTTTTAGTTAAAAATAATGTGTTTTAGTGGGTCATACAAAAGCTGCGCTTGCTGCTGCGTTCACTTAAAGGCAGCCCAATTGGTCTGAAGCTAAATGAACATCTTAACAATTTTCTGCTCGATTGTTTTAATTATCACATAGATTTGTGGGCAAAGTTTTTAGGTAATTACWTACATACATTCTATAAATTAATTAAACATTATAATTGTACGCCTCCCCACCCAGATCTTATCGAACCCATTGTGCGTCAACTCTTCGTGCCAATTGCCATGCTTGGTTTCATAGGAATATCCTTTCAATTAGCATCTTTGCCAATGTTGATGTCCATAATCGGCTTGCATGCGCATTGCTTTTATATTTACACAGCAGTGTAAGTTGTACATTGTATATGGAAATTTCAATGACAAGAATTTTTTTAATGTCTAATTAGATTGTACAAAGTGGAGATTAGAGGTATTCAAGTACTTTGGAAGGTAATGCTGGGCAAACGTTACAATGTGCTTAAAAGTAAATCTAGTTTAACATTTTACACATCTAATTAAACTAAATAAACATGACTTGCAGATCGCGTGGAGTCACATAATTATGTTAACCGTCAGTTGTATCTGGCGACTATATTCTTTACATCGCTACTCTTTTTGTTTCCAACGGTATTGGTTTATTACGTGGTTTTCACAACGGTAAGACAAGTTTATAACTGTTTTATTTTACAAATTATTAATTATTTTCTTGTAGTTGCGACTTTGTATCTACATGGTGAATTTAGTTGTCGAAGTATTGCGGCGTAAAATTTTAGAATTTCCTTTGCTGAGTCTACTAAAATGGAGTATTGGTAAATTTTGTGATATGGGTATGGAAACATGCAACTTTTAACAACTATAATTTGTTACTAATTTCTTTTATTGATGTTTTTTTTTAGAAAGTATACACATCGCTCATATGCCGCATTCGCCGTCACCATTGTTGCAGCCACAGTATATGCAAATTAGTATGTCCGTTTTCAAATTGAGCATACAAAAATCGTCATTAAGTCGGTTATTTTCATGTGAAAGTGGAATCCTGCAAGAATTTGAATCGGATGAGAAGATGTCAATAAAAAATGCATTTACGCGCATGCTTAAAGGAACATTTTAACACTATTAGTAAACTCGCATATGAGATAATATTGATATTAAATCATGTTATGTTTTAAACCAAAAAGTTTATATTGTTCAAAAATTAATGATCTTTTAATACAAATCAATTTACATTTTATGCAAATAATGCGTATTCTATTGGAAATTTAGGTATATACAATGTATACAAAATAAGGAATAAGGACCCGTATTATAAGTTGTATTAAAGTAATAACTTCTTAAAAATCATAGATTTTCAAGAAAACTTATTAACTAAAAACACGCATCAATCATTGCTCTAACGTATAGTTAAACTTACAGGTATTTTTATACAAAATAGCCAGCTCTTTACATTTAAGCCATCCGAGAAATAAACTAGTATATTAAAATTATCCTTAGTTGAAAATCTGTTTGGAGTTCTACTATACCGTCGTTCGATTACCATCACCACCAAGTTTTTGTACAAGCTGCAATATATATAAGAAAAAAATCAAATTGCTAAACGTTTTCATTATATTTACAGTAAAATTACGACCCTGCAAAATCTATTACTTATATGTTAGCTTTTACATCTGTCAACTGTCACACCTTGTGTTTGCGATTGAGCGAATGAAACAGCGATAGTGCACCAGGAAATTCTATTTTACTTCATATTTCTATCAGATCGACTGTGGAAGATTTTTGTACAAATCTCTAAATTCGTGCGAAATGTCGGGATATATTGCCAGGAAAGGTCCCTTAGTCTTTTGTAAGTACATTTGTATGTCATATACAACCAATTATTGTACGACTTAAGAATTCAATGTTTGAACACTAAAAAATATATCAGGAATGTTTTTCCCCCATTTGGTTACGTAAATATAAATGTATTACCATTTTCCAAATAAATAACCGTGTATCCTCTATTTTTAGCAAATTTGGGCAAATGGGCCTATAACTTGTCTGGTTTCAATCAATATGGTGAGTTATTGCTAATAATTTTTGTAATTATTGTTGCTCAATAACTTAACCTTCAATTCACACAATAACATACCCGTAGGTCTGCACCGTGATGATTGCCTGTATGAGAATGAAGACGTGAAAGAAGCTGTACGTCGTCTCCCCCGTAAATTGTACGATGAACGCAACTACCGTATCATGCGCGCTCTGCAGTTGTCCATGACAAAAACAGTTTTACCAAAAGAACAATGGACTAAATATGAAGAGGATGTCAAATACTTGGAACCTTATTTGAAGGAAGTTATTAAGGAGCGTGAAGAACGCGAAGAGTGGAATAAGGACCACTAAACGCGTGATTTAATCTTAATATACAAAATTCGATTTAATTAGACATGTGTGAAATAACGAGAATAAGTTAATTAAACAATTGAAATCCTAAATCTTAAATATGTTTATGAGAAAGAACAGCCATAGTACAGAGAGGCAGAGAAAGAGCAAACAGAAACTTTTCAAGAATTTCTATTTCTTGAATAAAAATTAACTTACCTTTTGGATAAATGGAGCATTCAGAACAGAACCTAACACAGGCACTCGTCCCAAGAAATTGATTGCCACTGGGAAGAATCCGCTGTAATAAATATAAATTTTGTCTTGTAAATTTTAATAAAGTTTGAAGAATATTATTTACCTGAATAATACAAAGAATCCATACAGTTCAATAACCATACCAATCATAGGAAAACCAAGTAGTACTACAAAAATTCCGCCAAAAAAGGCTGTAGTTCCTTTAACTTTATGCCTTTGAAAGAAAAACCGGAATGTACGCTGGACGCCAATTACGCAAGCAAGACCGCTTAGGAAAAGTAACTAAAAGTTAATTGTTAATACATATTACGATACATCTTTTATAGTTATATTACATTGCCGATTGCTAATAATCCTTTATCAAAAAGAAATAGCACACCCAAAAATAGAAAGGAGACACCAAAACCAGCCAGGCCAATGCCGATTTCTATAAAAAAAACATTCATATTTAGCCAACAATTGTAACATTACAATATTAACAAAAACACGAAGGACTGAAGCCAAAAACGATTAACACGGATCGGTTTATGGCATTATAGACTTACTTTGTAAATCTGTTACTTCAATCATGATTCTTTCTGTGCAAAATTTTTATATAAATTCTTTTTAACAATCTAAAGTAGTAATAATTAGTTTATTGAGTTATTATTTACTAGAATTATTTGATCTCTTCCACGTAAACCGATTTTTCTTTTTGGTTGTTCGAACAGCTGATTTTTGCTTTGCATGACATTTCGTTTTGAAAATCAAGCATTGTTAAAAGTGTTAAGAAACTAAACAAATTTTAAGTCAAATATAAAGTAAACAATGTCATGAATTCAAAATAATTCGGTTTAAAGTGATATAAAAATGTTGTAAAACAATTTTAATAGAACTACAATTTGTACTATTAATATAATTCTAACAAACCTAACCTAATATTGATGTATGTATTATTATAATTTTATTGAAATACAATTTTTTACAAAGATACGGCAGCTCAGGTATTGACAGCCATATTTGCTGAAAATACAACTCTGCGTGCTGCAAAACGCCATTTTTCAATCAATGCAGAAAAATTTTTCTCAGTGGCGTGGCTTTAACTTATGCTGTTTTAAATAGTGAAATTCAGTCAAATTTTAGCGTTAAACTGTGTCAATAGATTCTTAAAAACAAACATGGATAGTGAGTATACATTTAAAGTAATATTTTGGATAGATTTTCATTGTTTATACTAATTATAACATAGGAGGAGGTTATGGCGGTGCTAGTGGCGGAGGAGGTTACAATAATTTTTCTGTACCACCACCGAATTTCCAGCAGCAGATGCAACCAAAAAGTGGCGGCTACAACGATCAATCTTCGTACAACAAAGGAGGTATATATAAAATGAAGTTTGCATTATAAGTATTTCTGTAACTACTGTTTATTTGTAGGTTATGATTCAGGTAGTCGTGGCGGAGGTGGTGGAGGCGGCGGAGGTTGGCAAGACCGTGGAAGCGGCGGAGGCGGCGGTTATGGGTATGTATCTATTATCCTTTACATTTTCGTACGAAACAACTTCACAAGCTAAGGCCCATTCATTAGCTTACCTCAAGCTAATAACGCAAAGAGCGTGTTCAAATCCTAAAAAACAAAATTCTGTTGACAAAGCTATCAAATCCAAAGTGTTTAGGGTATCTATGCTGTTTTAGAAAGTATGTATGTATAATTGAAAATCAAAATTTGTATAAGTTGAAAAATTTGGGATTCTTGCTTCTCTACTGTATCTGCAAAATATTGAACTTCATGTTTACCTGAATCTTCATTTAAAACGTGATTTTAAGAGGTATTTTGTATAATTTGTGGTACAATTTTTTTCCACGAAGGTACAAGTGTTGAAATCTGTTAGTTCCTATTTTTTTTTTTTTTTTTTTATATTTATTTGATCCATGTTGATACCGCAAGTATTTCAATTTATCTAATTTAAGCGAGGTATTTTTACACGTAATATTTTGGTGAGTTTCTATGATACTGTTTATTTGGTGGAGAAGCAATTAATTCCAACATTGTCATTTTTTTAAACTTGTTTTTATTGCTGCATTGTTTATGAAACTTTTTTAAAAGTAATTTAAAGGCATAAAGGTGTAATACTGTCGACGACATTGTGAAAATTTCAACAGAAATAACTCCATGAAAATTAACAAGATCTGGTTACTAAATCGTTTTAAGTGGTTCATTTTGTTGGCGTAATATGAATAGTACACAATATGAAATATGTACCTAAGAGCCTGGTGTATAATTGCTTAGTTGGGTAAGGTTTATTTCGAAATATTTAAACTTTGTAATGTTCAAATCATCGCAATCTCGTGGATCAACAACGATTAATTACGCATATGGGAATTTAATGGTTGGTTATTGAGGAAAAAACATTTACAGACAGCTTGAAAATGGTACTTGCTTGTGTATGCGATCTAACATGATTTTTAAAAATTCTCAACTGCAAATCACGAATGCACATTTAAATGAGTCTTGATATCCTATTTTAGAAATGGAGGCGGCAGCAAGGACGGCTACAATAAAGGTAAAATAAAAGCAAGCCAAATTGCAAATAATTGAGTAAAGTATAAATCAATTCATTTACTACTTACAATTCTTAACTCTGCGATTTACGTATAAATTATTGTATGACTAGTGTTTTCATAGTGTATTTGATTGAGAGTGCCAACTATTAGACAGTATATACATATATATGAAACATCATTTGAGGTAGACTGCGAAGTATGCAGTGTTGGAGTAATAATACTGCAATGCATTCGTTTTTTTAAATCAGAGTATTCTGACTTTGTGTCAAAACAACATGTGAGTGCATCAAGTGGATGGTACATATAAGTATAATGCCGCATACGGTGATACAGTTGATCAATAAAAATTTGATCTTGGTATACAAAAACATTAAGGTGATATCTGCTTTGGGTTGTTTGAAACTGTAGAAGGTTTTCAAAGTAGTGAAAATAAACGTGAAATTGCTGTAAATATTTGTTAAAGCATAACTTTTAAGAAACGAAAAGGTTTATAAATTTGGTTTCATAAACAGCATATATGCTGTTAACAAAATATGTATCTTGTGTGTGTAACTCGCAAAAGTTGCTAATTTTTTGTTTAAAGAAATAAAACAGGTGTTATTATTATTGGAGTACATAAATACATTTGCAAATGTATTTGGTATTGGTGTTATAAAAAAAACCATGGTTAAATTCTTCAGTATCTTCATTATTGCTCCTGATAAAATTTATCAAAGGTGTATTTGAAAATATAACTGACTACACTACTCTTCGTCTATGTTTCAAATGTGTTCTATTAGAAGGTCATACACTTGTTATTATTATCTATTCATATTCATATTATCGTACTTCGAATTAGCGTTTTAAAGTAGTTTCTTAAAACCAATATAGTGCCCAAGCCATACCTCATAGTTTAAATATGTTTATTAAGACGAAATGATGCTAATATTACTTATGTTATTTTAGGCGGATATGGTGGAGGCGGAGCCGGCGGCGGCGGTGGTGCCGGCGAAATGGTTACTCAAGAAGACACCATCTTTGTCTCTGGCATGGATCCTGCGACCGATGAAATGGCGATTGAAACGCATTTCGGCGCAATAGGCATAATTAAGGTAGGTTCGCATAACGCTTCCATAAGCCATTACGCAACTTTTAAAGTTTTTAAATATATGTATATGTATTTATGCACTTGCAGAAAGATAAACGTACTATGAAGCCTAAAATTTGGTTATACAAACACAAAGAAACCGGCGTGTCAAAAGGTGAAGCCACTGTAACCTATGATGATACAAATGCCGCACAATCAGCCATCGCTTGGTTTGATGGCAGAGATTTCAATGGCTGTACGATTAAAGTTTCGTTAGCACAACGTCAAAATAACTGGAAAGGTCGCGGAGGCGGTAGTGGTGGTGGCGGCGGCGGCGGCGGTGGTGGTTTCGGTGGCCGTGGCGGTCCCGGTGGTGGCGGTGGACGTGGTGGAGGTGGTAGATTTGATCGCGGCGGCGGCGGACCGGGTGGTGATTATGATTCAGGTCGCGGTGGTGGTGGAGATCGTGGTGGCCGTGGTAGAATGGGAGGTGGCGGCGGAGGCGGAGGTGGTGGTGGTAACGTGCCACAACGCGAAGGTGACTGGAAATGTAGCAGTTGTAATAATACCAACTTTGCTTGGCGCAACGAGTGCAATAGGTATGTACCAAATTGCTATTGTTAGAATGAGCGTATTAACCATAAAAGAAATTCTATTTGCAGGTGTAAAGAACCTAAAAGTGATGGTGACAATGAAGGCGGCAGTGGTGGTGGCGGCTATGGCGGAGGTGGCTATGGCGGCGGCAGCGGTGGTGGTGGTTACGGCGGTGACCGCGGTAGTGGTGGTGGCGGTTATGGCAACAACGATCGTGGTGGTGGCGGTGGTGGTTATGGCAACCGAGATCGCGGTAATGGCGGAGGTGGTGGCGGCGGYGGTGGTGGTTTCAACCGCTTCGGAGGTGGTGGTGGCGGCCGAGGTGGAGGCGGCGGTGGCCGCGGAATGGGTGGTGGTGGTGGTCGCCGCGATGGAGGCGGTGGTCCGGTTAGAAATGACGGAGGCAATCGGCCCAGACCCTATTAACCGTTCTGCGATTTTAAGTTATATATATGTATTTAACTTTAAACAAATTTTTTAAGTAAAGCAGATTTATTGTATTAAGAACGTAATTATTACTGCTATCTAAATATCAACAGTTTGCAAGAAAAGTAGATATGAAGAAACAAAAATAACGACATGTATATTACAATGTATCTTTTTTCAAAATAAAAAAAAACTTAATTTTTAATTTAATGACCAAATATAATTAATGGCTTTTTAATGAAACACACCTCTAATGAAATGTCATAATATCACTTAAGGACAGCAAATTAAAGAATGAACAATGAAAAAGTTTGAACTATGTACGTGTGTAGAAAGTCATCTCTTTATGTGGCAAGAGTTTCTGCCTGGCTATTAAAATTAAAAGTTGTTATCACTTGGTAGTATTTCAATGAAGTTACGATTCCTCTGTTCGGCGGTAAGTATGCTGCAATGATTGGAATGGCTGCTGTTCCCGCAATAGCCAGATTTTTTATTTAGATTTTTATAAACTTAGCAGAATTCTGCCGCTACAAGTTGGCTGTCCTTGGTGAGATCAAAATCCGGGTGCATTCCACTTAAGTTACAAATTAGTATACTTTGTATTCAAGCAGTTTTCACTAAATTATTAACAACATTTCAATGCAAAACCGGCCTACTGTATGTAAAAATGCAAATTGAATGGATTATTAATGACTTCAAATTATTTTCCGCTCCGAAATAACATATGTATGTATGTTTGAGTGCATACTGACTTGAATCGATACAAATTTTTTTAATAATCCATTTCATTTTGTATTTAAATACGAAATAACAGCTTGCAATCTATTAAAAATCTAGTTATTTTTTTTTAAATACCTTTATCAATTTATAGGCATGCATATATGTATATACATACATATGTATGCATATTGAATTAAGTTACTGCCTTACAACAGTTTAGTAACAATCTTAAACAAAGGGCTTAACCAAAGAGGCTTCAAATATTTGCATAAATTACACATTAAATTGCGCCAACGAAATACCAAATCAACAGAAACGAAATCAAAACAAATATTTGTCTATTTCCTTTTTGTTACACTGTTTGTTTTCGTTTTGTATGGTTATATGGTTATGGTTTTAACAGCCAGCTTCAAATTCGAATTAAAATTAAAAAAAATTACGCAAAAAGCAATAATAATAATAATAGTAATTATGTGTACGAGGATGATAAATCACTCAAATAAGCGTCAACTTAATTTCGTGAGTGCGCCTGTGGGTGAACCGGTTATTAGAAGCGGTGATATGCAATTCATAGACAGCTGCTCGAATTGTAAATCGTTTCGACTGCAGCACACAGCTGAGCTTCTTCCTCATTATTCAACGATCGAATGTGATCGAATGGGTCGGGCTATATGTGCAAATATATTTCCTTAAATTTACCTCTATGCATAGTAATTTTTGCCAGTATCCCGATTGATGAAGCTATATTTTATTTATCTTTTAACCAGGCGAGTTTTATGGCTCGCCATCAAATCAGCGTGACGAGTTGAATAAATTTGCCGTGAAATCAATTTGGACTGCAGCTATTTATGACTTTTGCGCATTTGTAAAAAAAAATGTAAACATACATATGTACATATTTGTGTGCAAGTTACATGCAGTGGTTATCAAAATTGATGAAACGCATCTAGGACAGTCTTAAAATTACTTATACGTATTGTGGGCCAACCGTAAGGCTTGACTGGAATATTGCTACCAAAAATGGATTAAGTTGTGAATGTATATGTACATATATGTATGTACAAATATGTTATTATCGTGATTTATAACCTACGGTGGTCCAGTTAAACTACCGCATAATTTTCAAAAGATAGTTTTCAGATAGTCAAGGTCTAAAGCTTCAAACACCTTTTAATAAAAAAATAAGTATTAGGTAACCGATAAATGTCATGATAAAGTTGTTGTTGTTAATAAACAAACGTTTCGTACGTTACCTTACGTTGTATGCTGCTGCCATCCGCGCTCAGTCATAGCCGGCATGACTATGGTAATTTCCGGTTGTGCTGTAATACAGGAAACAATTGAAGACAAAACTATAGTTTAGGCTTAGACATGTCTTTAGAATAAATATATAGTACCATAAATATTCGAAACACATTTTTTTCTGGTGCTACGCTATTAATTATTTCTGCGTATTGGAAATTTTTAAAGATACCTGAATGACTTTAAAAAGTTATGTATGTACTAATATTCAAAACAAAATTTGCATGCGTAAATCTGGCTCATGGTCTGTTGACCCAACAAATAGCTCGCCTAAATGACTTCACATTTTTTTACATCAGTCAAGCATAGTGATTTTTTAATGCGAAATTCAACGCCAGCCTCCTCCCTGTTCAAATCTAAGCTTTGCCGCTGATTTTATGCACTATTATACCCGCGCAAGAAGCTGCGTAGAGAAAATTTTTTTCAACTTTAGGAAATGACGGCAAATTCTTCGAAAAATTATGCTATAAAAGTACGCATTACCTTTTTTAAAGATTAAATGCAAGCATGACCATGTCCACTTTTCCGATAATGTTTGTTTACCATATGATCAAATTTGGCCCGTACTAGTCTATATAAACTGAGCTTGCAAACAAACCGAAGCGATACATTTTTTTTCTATGTTGGTACAATCTTTTTTATCTGAAGTTTGATCTCCAAGGTCAGTTAGTGTTTGTTGAGCAGCTGTTTGCATACGTCCGAAAGATTTGTTTGGCGTTTTTTACCATAGAAAAAAGCCTTTCAACAAAAAGTGTTTTGGGGATGCTACTTGATCATGAACACAAGCATTTGAGCGGCAAAAGGAATACATTGATGGCATCGAAAACTTGTCTTATGCGTGGAGTCCATCCATCTCTGTTAATGATGATAAAATCTATAAAGTTAAAGAAATTGTTTTTTGAAAATCCGCGCGTTATCATCAGAGCGCGAGAGAGAACAGAGAGTCTCAACATATCTTATGGGTCGATTCAACATATTTTTGTTAATGTTTTGAGTATAAAGCGTGTCAATGCTAGACTCGTACCAAAAGACCCAAATCTTTTGCACAAAACGACGTGAGGACTCTATATTCATCAAACGCACCATTACAAGCAACAAGACATTATGAACATCGAAACTGCCCAAGGAAGTGACGCTTGGCTCCAAAAATTAGCTGAAATCGAAAAACCCAAAATTCGCCGTAGGCACTGAAAGCCATTCCAGCCGAGGCTTATAGCAGTGTAAGGAAATTGGATTAAGCGTTGGCATGCTTGCATTGGCTTAGGAGCCCATTTGGAATGTAACAATTATTATTTATATTAAAATACTAAAGCTTTTTTTTCATCAAACCAGATCATTTTTGATCAGATGGTAAATATCACGCATTACTTAAATTATAACATCTTAGGTGTAATTTAGGCCTGCCCTTAGGATTTTGAATAATTCTTACTAAAAGGTGATCCATTTCGAGGTTCCTTACTTTTTTCAAGAAAAAACACAGAAACTCTTCTTTGGCACTTACTTTTTGAAAATTGTCTCTTTCAAATGTTGGCCGCGGCTACGTCTCAGATGGTCCATCCGTTGAGTGCAATTGAGTAACTGCCAAATGACACGCGTGATATCTTGCTCCTAAGCCTGAATAGCAGCGGCATTGTCCGCATAGACTTTAAACTTTACATATTTTCACAGGAAAAAGTCGAACGGTGTGGCCAATCGACCGACCCAAAACGTGAAATTCTCTGCTCACCGAAGTGTTCTCGCTTCAATTCTAGAAATGTGCTTCCGTAAATCCATTTCCCCTCTCTGAATTCGCCACTTCATATATAGTAATTCATGGTATACTGTTTTTAAATATGCCAAACGATTGAAATTTTCAGCACCAACCGAACTTAGCACCGCCATACGAGCAACTTTTATTCAGCCATGACATTAGGTTTTTGGCGCCTCTTTAATTAACACCAATTAAAAGCATTCATTGAGTTTTATCAAAAATCTCTGCAAATTTGTACACACACGTCTAATCATTACTTACGTAATCAATTACAGCAATGGATCACTGAATCGACATCAATACACGCACGCGTTTATTTATATTACTTGGCTATGAAGACATTGCCACACTGTGTTTCATTAAATGATAAGAGTTGTAGATATGCATATAAAGAAATACTCAAAGTTGGTTTTGCAAAATGTTTGAATTCGCAGAAAGTAGCCTAAAAAGTGGTCCTACGCTTTGCAGCGAACATACTTTCACATTTCGGCGTTTACTCCATTACGACACTTTTCCCAGATCATAAGCGTCTCCAATTTACTATTTAGACTCAAAGCATCGTTGGCAACAGAGAATCACTCCAAGCAGGTTTGACTAGGACAACGACTTGACCAGGTGTTGGCGGTGACTGGATCAGGTGTGCGAATGTTTGTGTGTGTGTGTATGTGTAGCACAATAGAAAAAATGTACCTATTATTTACTACATTTCGTAATCAAACTCGAAATGCGGATGCAACGTAAGTCCTTCTATGGCATGGCGTAACGCGCACGTATCGTCTCTCCTTAGACAGTGTGCTACTAGTGTGTGGAGCAGTGTAAAAGACTTTCGTGGCGGAGTGAATGCACAGCTTGTGGTCATAAAAGCATCTTCGTACTATAAATAACGCAGCAGTCGTTTGAAAGCCTTTCACAAGGAGGTTGCTTAAGCATTTCTAGGTTATGCACATGCACAGAGAGCTTGAAGCAGACATTTTTTTTTTACGAATTCCTAGATAATAATTTCTTTGCTAGATTAGTGGTGTAAAATATGCCACAATTTTTGAGTTGCCTGCTTAGATTATACATAGTTCTATTGAGCTATCTGAAATATACATATAAACTCAACTTCGAGCGTTGTAGAAATGTTTGCAGTCGAGTTTTCATGCTCGAAATATGTATGCTCACAGCTTCGTGAACGCCGAACTACGAGTTTTGCACGAACCCAACATTCGCTGCTGAGCCATCTTAAAACTAGACAACAAGTACAACTTTGTTTGGCCGCCTTCACTTGGTCTGTTATTATTTTTAGCTTAACAAGTAGAAGAGCCAACCGGTAGTCTTCTGGCCCTGGCGGCGTCTGACTTAATTACAACAAACATTTCATTCCTGACCTACAAAATGTTATTAATACCGATTGTGTGTGGCTCGGTTGCGCCATCGGTATTAATTAAGTAATCAAAAGTCTATTGATGCTAACTAAGTCTAAATTATATTAAATTTTCACGTTTATTTTTAATTTCGATTTGATTTTATATTTGTATTATATCTTACTCAACTAATGGTTGTTAATAACAATTTGTTATGGTTGTTGATAAACGTGTAATATGCGGAGATGCGCGAGTAGTATTGAAAATTAAAGCCTAGTATTGGCGCTAATTACTTGAAACATAAAAAAATAGGAAATAGGTGCAATGAAAAGCAAAAAACGAAACATACAAATAAAAACAAAAGACTGATATTGCTTCCTAATTCATAAATTTCATACATCAGCGAAATTATAAACATTTTTTAAGGGGGACTTGTGAGTAAACTCTTTTTGTGTGAAGCAAGTCTTACATATGAACATACATTTATAGCCAGATGCTGAGAGTTTCAATAACCCAGTGAAGCAGTTGATTTCGAATTTTTATACCTTGAACACTAAGTTATATTAAGTTGCCACGAAATTTTAAAATAATATTGTATTTTATCCATGTCCGCCCATGTGTCTATATAACTCCGAAGTAGTCCCTCAATTTTTTGCGATATCGCTCTGTAATTTTGCACATATTCTTTTCTTCATAGAAGCTGCTGATTGTAATTGTAGAGTCAATAAACAGTACTAAATAATTTTGAAGAAGTTACGCGAGTTGACGGCCCTAGATCGAATTTAAAAGAACAGTACAATTAATTGGATCGGACTGTCAAGGGCGCAAATATGCGTGGTAGATGCATGACTGTGTTCTACGAATGGAGCAGGACCCATACCGCGACTATAAACGCTTAGACACAGTTTAGAGGACAGTCGGGTCTACGTGACTGCAACAGAATTCGCTTTTTATTAGGTCAAAAACTATCTTCCTAATAACTTAAGTTGGTACAACAACAAACACATAGTAGACACCGCCAAGTGTAGCCATGTCCTTCTCCACCTTGTTTTTCCAATGGAAAGGAAGTCTTCCTCCTACGCCACTTGGAGATTCCAAGTGTAGCCAGATCCTTCTCCTTCTGGTCTTTCCAACAGAGTAATAGTCTTCCTCTTACTCTGCTTCCCGCAGCGAATACTCTCAGAGCTGGACTGTTTTCATCCATTCGGGCGCCATGACCTAGCCAGATTAGCCGTTTTCTCTTACTTCCCTGAGCTCTGTCAATATCTCGAAAAACTCATCGTTCCATCAACTGCGCGGAACCTTCTTTCGAAAACTCGTAATGCCGTCGCATCAGATGTTGCCTCTGCAGCATGTAGCAGGATGATGAGTGATTTATATAGTTTGGCCAGACTCATTTGCTTCCCTTCCTTGTCCAGTCTGGAGAAAGCAGAAATAACGGTGTGCGCCAGCAGCTATACATTATTAAGTCCTGAAACTCGAACTCGTATTTCCAGGAGTAGATTGAAGAAGTCGCATGATAGGGAGTCGCCTTTATTGAAACCTCTTTCGATATCAAACGGTTGTGCGAGGTTCTTCCCGATCCTGACGGAGCTTTTGGTATTGCTCATCGTCAGTTTACACAGCTGTATTAGTTTTGCGGGGATGTCGTCACCAAAAAGGAAGTTTCTCATCCAAGCGCTTTTCTTTTCTACGGGTTACGTAAAACCCGGGCTACCCAGAGGATACTTGGTCTGAGTCCGGAAGTCATTTCAGCCATATGTAAATGATCTTGCCATTCTCAGATGAATAGCGTTCACAGAATTTCGCTCACTTGCGTGAACTTCTACACACGACTGCATCCTCCTCTACACATGGCTCCATCCTACGACGTGACACGTGACCTAGTGCCTCAATTTGTTGAGATATCGCTCTAAAGAAACGATATGTTTTTATTCAAGAACTGCTCATTTGTCGTAAAAACGATCAATATTAAATTCTTGAACTTGAACTTTTTTATTTGTGACAGTTATTAGCTTTGGTGGCGTGAAGAAGCAGTGTCTAATAATTTTGAGGAAGTTTCGCGAGTTGACAGTCGACCCCTTAGTCTCTTCAACTTCTAGTTATGGACCCAAAGTCCATCATGCTTTTTAAGTTAAGTCAGGACTAATCGGCACGACAATTATAACAAGGATTACTTAAGGATCTGTGAGAACACGGGTATTTTGTCTTGTCAAAATTTGTAGATATCAATCAAGAGATCTCCACGTATAGACGGAATGGTTTGGGTTACATTTAGATAAATTTCGTTACTGAATCACAAGAGTTCCACTTGAAATATAGAAAGGCGTCATCTTTCTGCCGACGAAGCACTTTGGGTCGCTCATCGATTTTTTGTGGCGTTTAATAAAAATCTCAGTCAATTCGTCCGATTGACATGACAATCACGATGTTTCAACTTTTGTCTAGCTAAAGTTCTTTACTTTACTTCATGAGCTCCTGAGAAAGTTCGCTTGAAGAAAGTGCAATGAAAAATTTTTACTCACGAGGTTATGCATTTGGAAAATATGAAAAGCAGCTTGTATGTCCATTTCATGCACCGTGCGTTGATGTATTGGTTGGTGCATCGTCTGAAGTTGTTTTTGTTTTAAAAAACGGGTATTTGTTAATCATACTATCAGGCATTCGGTGAGGCCAGACACCAAAAGTTTGTTGAGGGTGAACGCGAATCACGACAGAAAGCGAAATTATTGTACACGCATACATACGTATGTACAACGATGTACATAAGTTCAGGCAGTTTGTTTGAGTATGTTACAACGTTACTAAAACAATAACATTAAATGCAAGTTTGTTGTATTTTACAGCTAACAGTGATGACGCTTGTAAAAATGCCCACAAGCATCAGGGAAGTGTTGCAGTCGAATAGATATACATACACATATGTATGTAAAGTATACTCTATACTAATGTACATACATATGTAAATACATTTGAATGTAGTGGTATGACTTGGAGGCTGCTCATCGGTGCACACCGCTTCGCACCTATAAACCATGGTAGCAAGAAGATGGTGTCAAGAGGCACTATGCAAGCACTTGTAGATATGTATTTATGTATGTTTGTGTGAGCTAGTGCACAAAAATTGTATGTTGGCTAGTAAATATGCTTAGACGCCTAGCATTTTGTATATTAATTAATGTAATTTTTTTTTGTTTTTAATAATTTGTATACCCCGAATAGGGTAAAATAAGTTTGTAACACTCAGAAAAAAATGTCAGAGGTCCTATAGAATATACATATACATACATATGTATGTATATAAATTATTAGTGTGACGAGCTGACCTAAGAATTCACCTTGCCCGTGTGTCTCTCGATCTTTCTGCATATATGCGCACTAGTCGCTCGGTTGTTGAGTTATCGATCTGAAATATTGCGTATGTCCTTTTCCCCTCAAGCAGCTGCTCATATGTCAGAACCGCCGATTTCAGATCACTTTAGCATATAGCTGCCATACAAACTGACCGATCAAAATCAAGTTCTTGTATGGAAAACTTTTTTAGTTGACGAGATGTCTTCACGAAATTTGGCATGTATTATTTTGAAAGCAACCCTACAACCTCCAAACAAATTATTTAGATCGGACCACTATAGCAAGTAGTTGCCATACAAGCTGACCGATCAAAATCAAGTCCTTGTATGAAAAACTTTTTTAGTTGACGAGATGTCTTCACGAAATTTAGCATGTATTATTTCCTAAGGCAACCCTACAAACTTCGAACAAATTGTTCTAATCGGNCACGAAATTTAGCATGTATTATTTCCTAAGGCAACCCTACAAACTTCGAACAAATTGTTCTAATCGGACAACTATAGCAAGTAGCTGCCATACAAACTGATAAGCAAAGTCAGGATAAAGATCATTTTAAATCCTTCCATGCTATAGGAAATGTGCCTGTGAAGGGTATTATAGCTTTTCTTCTAGTTTTATTTTTATTTGCTTGCACATTGCATAATTCGTTAATGACAGCGACAATAGCAAAAACAATAAAAGGTGCAATTAGTAAATGCTTTGTTTAGCTGCCAAATTTGAATGGGAATCGTACGCAGAACCATTAAAATCTCAATGAAAGTGAAATTAAGAAGGAAAAAGGCGATGAAATGCTAAAAATACATCCCATATTACTGCTAGCTACTATATATGTATGTATGTATGCATGCTTGCATTTCAAAAGCATAAAAAATCTCATGCTTGAATAGCGTTTTGTAGACGTGAGGCGATGTCGTTACAACGCCCAACAGCAACAATATTAACATTAGCATTAGCTTAGCATCATCATAATTATTATCAACCTCAGCTGCGCTTTACTGACCAACAGCCGCGGTAGCCGGTTTTTTTTTTTTTTGTTTGTGTTTAGTCATCTTAAAATTCAGTTATAATATTTACCAACTTCTTCTACTGGCTTAGCATGCAAATCAACGGAAGTTTGTGCCCTATTGCTGCCGTACTGCTAAGCGCATCTTTACAGCTGTTGTTGTTGCATGTCGCATGTCGCACGCTCGGCGCTGCTGCGCGGCCAACTTAACGTGGTTTTCGCATATAAAGCCGTTCGTTGCAATGCTTAGAGCATCAGTTGTTGATTGACTCTCTCGACTTACATAGCTCTTAAACATAGAGACAACAACATGAAGGTGTGTACCGTTAACAGGATTAATTGGATTAAAATATACGGCAGTGTCACGCTGCATTCCTTCAAAACGGACTACATTTCAAACGGATAACTAACAATAAATCTCTTTAATTTTCCTCAGGTATTTGTGTGTTTATTGGCGGTTTGCGCCATTGCGAATGCGGGCATTATTGGCGGCGGCGGCGGTGGTTGGTCCAGCGGCGGAGGCGGTGGTGGTGGCTGGTCTAGCGGCGGCGGTGGCGGCGGCAGTGTCAAGATTGTGAAGATCATTGATGCTGGTTCCGGCGGCCATGGTGGCGGCGGCGGCGGTGGTGGTTGGTCAAGTGGTGGAGGCGGCGGTGGTGGCTGGTCCGGTGGTGGTGGCGGCGGCGGTGCCGATGTCAAGATCATCAAAGTCATCTCACATGGTGGTGGTGGCGGCGGCGGCGGCGGAGGCGGTTGGTCCAGCGGTGGTGGTGGCGGTTGGTCCGGCGGCGGCGGCGGTGGTGGCTGGTCGAGCGGTGGTGGTGGCGGCGGCGGCTCCGTCAAGATCATTAAGGTCATTTCGGAAGGAGGTAGCGGTGGCGGCGGCGGCGGCGGTTGGTCCAGCGGTGGCGGCGGTGGTTGGTCTAGCGGTGGTGGCGGTTGGTAAATTACCAATTAACACAGCCAAAAAGCTAACCTCCTTGTGATAAGCAACAAGCCAATAGTGTTCAAATTCATCGTAAACTTTACAAGAAAATTTTGCAATCCTTGCAACACATACTATGCCATAATCGTACCTAATCATCCACCATCTGGCAGCAGCATAAAAATCATCAAAGCACAACTATACAAACAGTTTCAGAAATATTCACCGCTAAAGTGTTGCCAAGAGTCACCGTCTACCAGTATGTCTTTTTAAAATACTCATAAGTGACTTGATGAATCTACCAACCTCTTACTACATATTTACATCTGTACACATAACTTTTGTGCATAAATCCACTATTTTTTTAGCAAAAAATAAAGTAAACAAAAAATTACAATATAGTTAAAAAAAAATACTCGTTTTTGCACTTTTTTCGGCTAGATAAATAAGCATTACTGTGAGCTTTAAACTTTGAACTTTGCGCTTTTACCTTTTTTTTTTAATTTTGTATGCTAACTACTCAGATTATTTACAAAATTAACAATAATTACACTAAATCACGATATGTAGCTTCGCTGCTCCCCGTATATTCGGGGCGACGTGACCGGAACTAAACCGAATTTTCGGGCCAATAATAGCCACCTCAAAAACATCAATCAGCCATACTAGCAGACATTTTAATATTGTTAGTACTTTCAAAAACCATATTTTTGTCAAATGGCGTAAATTTGGCTTTATGCCTCATTGGAATTTGATGCAATCGGTTAATAAATAATTTGTGCAAAACATATGTTTGTTTACTGCGGCTTTTGTCCTCTCTTATGAAACGGTGATAAGCCGCAAAAAGCTGCTATGTTGACTTGTCAACAAAGCACAGTTATGAATGAATTAGCGTAATTCATGTGTAATGAAAATAATTAAAGCGTTTTTCAGCGAAAATTCAGCGGAAATTACACCGAAATTACTTCCTGAAAAATTTAGCTGTGTAAGTTTTTCACATCAAAAGTTGTTGCTGCCAACAACACTACTGTTAAATTTTCGCGATGAAATTTTAATAATCTCTTCTGCGATTTGGCACCATTCACTGGCACTCTCAAGGAAAACAAACGTTAATTCATACATTTTACGCATTTGCATTGAATATGATTTTGAATATGCGCTGGATTTTTGAAATCTCTAGTTTATGATATAGTCCGCTTGCCGTTTATAGCAACAAAGCAATGAAAACRTACATATGTATGTATGTATATGCATCAGATTTATAAGCATTGTAAAGATGCCCGGCAGTTGCTATTGTTTGCATTTGGAGTTAATTTCACTGCTGATTTTTCGTTTTTGCCACTCAATTAATTTAAAGTTGTTTTGTTGGTACGGTACACGCTTCAGAGAAAAGTTAGTATGGTATTAATTGTTTTAGTGCATAAAATATACTGTTTTCATTAATTGTCTAATAAAAGAGTTGCACAAATTTAAAAGTTTTGTGTATAATTTAAATAATCTTTCAACATATTCGCCTACATATTTTGCACATGTTTACACATATATACATGCATATGTATGTACCTACATAGATATGAATAAAGAAGCAACATAATTAACGTATAGGCATCACATGTTTTAATTATTTTGCTTCAATTCCAATTTACGTTACCTTGACTTCATTTCATGGCTTTGAGTAGTTCAATTGCATTGTCTAAGTAGTTTAATGAGTGTTTTTAAATAAACACCTCTTCTTACACTTCACAACATTTTCTCATAAAGAAATATTAATTCCACTTTTTTCCGAATCAGTTGAGTTCTGCTTAGTACTTAAAATATTAGGAACCGCTTTAATATCCGCTTAAGATAATGGGATGATTCTTTCCGGATATTACTATTTGAAAGGTTTGCTTTCATATTTTGGCACACACATACTTATATTTTTTTGAGACATGTTCACAGTATGAATAACTTCTTCTTCTTCAAGAACACATTCTATAATTTCAAAAGTTTGAATGAAATTCCCCACCAATTTAAAAACAACATTAAATATAAAAAACTGTTATTGAGATAAAAGTTATAAGCAAGTATTTTTTAAATTATGTTTATTTCATTGCTCAATAACACAATTATCACTTAAAGTCTGCAGCTGAATTAATGTGATTATTTTGTGATATTTAGGTAACACTTTTTAGACGCCAGTGTAGAGACAATGTGTAACCAGAGAACGTATAACATATTATAAAACATTGCTTTTTGAAAGAAAAAATTCAAACCTAAACCTGAAATACGTGTTCATTTTTATATTTATATTTATTTTTTGCATATGAAAATAATAACAAGTATAATTAATTCCATTATAAATAATAATATTGTCAACAATTATTAGAAACTTTCTATCCAACTCTAATATCTAAGCCTGAGCAACCCTGAAGTTACGAAAAATGGCGGTCTGCTCTACGATTTCACCACACCTTATGACACAAGCATACTCGCTCTGCCATGAGGCAAAATCGTGGTTGTTAAAAAGCGACAGCATGATCTTCTACGAATAAGGTGTAAAGCATACCAATGAATAACACATACAAGAGCAATCAGAAAAAATCAAGTGTCATATCAATAGGAAAAGCAAGCAGCGCATAAAAAGAAAATTTCAGCTCCAATTGTAATAAAAATTTCTAGCCCAACAATTAATTAAAAGTATTAGAATTGAAAGAAATTTATAAGTGTGAATTGGAGCTACATATTTAGCTAAAAAGGCCATTATTATATTTAAGCGCTTCTCATGAAAATAACTCGAGGGTAAGCACGTTCCAGCAGAGCCGTATTGAAAAAGTTTCGCTTTTTGCCGACGACGAAGTTCGAGTCGTCGACGTCCCTCCCAGAAAAAAAGTAATCTTGGTAAAAGGAGGAACTCTGAGAGCCAAAGGGTTGCTTTTCAATTGAAATTGCCAAGATAACTTGGTTAACATTTTGGTTGGAACGAACCAAAATAGCGGCATATCGTTAACCAACGGAGTATTGGGGGGAATCTAAAAAAAAATTTGTAGACGTTTATTGCGGCGGCACAACGAAGACGAAGAGGAAAAAAATTGGGCGAAAACTTTGCATTGATGGTAATGCATGCTAGAAAACCGCAACGTGTGAACGATGGGTAAATTTATTATTTTATATTTATTACATGCACTTTGTAGATAACTTAGTAGCGAAAATCAAATATTGAATAACTTTGCACCAGTAGTCAAATGAATACACATCGTATTTATAAGTACGACAACTCGATAATACACAACAATCTTTTAAAATGATTCAGTATCAGTGAGAAATTTTTTGCTGGCATTTTCCGTTGTCCGTCATTCTCCGGCCATTCGTATGGCTTTGATTTCATTGTGTGCTTTGAGTTAATTTTTCCTTCCACCTTGTTTGATTATCTGCTATTTGTCTGGTTCACCAATTCCGAATTTGTCTTATGTTCGTGCTTTCGTTCTTTTCCAATTTCTTTGATGGAATATCATAAGGAGAAGAGGAAAAAAATGTCTGAATATTAAAATCGACTAAGAACTATTTGAAGTTTTCACAAATTTCTGCATTTGGAAAATTACAGAAAAATTGTTGTAAAGTTTTTGAAAAGATTTTGATACATTTTAATTTGAATTTGAGTGAAAAATATCGGGATGAAATGAGGAACTAATTATTAACATCTGACTCCGGGAATTTCTAATTGTACATAGTTGAAGAGTAGATATACCTATATGTATCTGTTCTGCCATTGCTGCTGCTACTTCTAGTGCTGCTGCACCTCTCCAATATAAACGCCGTCGTCTTTACCAGTGCTTAGCATTAGCCTTTGCTACATATTCCCTCATATGCGGTAATTATTTTCAACGATTTTCATTTTCTCCTATATTTTTCTTAAAAAAGAATAGTATGGAAAAGTTGCACATATATTCTACACGTTAATTAACTTTTATGGATTATAAGATATAATCAAAAATGCAACAAAAACACCAGTTGAATTAAAATATTGTCAAGGAATGTGTTTTTGTGAAATCCATAAGTTGGCCACAATGAAATGTGACAGAAGCAAGTTGTGCACCATGTAACAGCAGATGTTGAATTTTGTCTGATAAATTCAAAGTAATTAATATATTCCAAGCATTGATTTAACGTATATAACTACTATAGAAAACATTATCTTCGGTGGTATCGGCGCTTTAATTCACTTCACAAATATAGATTAGTGGGCTTGTTTGGCAGCTAAATGCTACATTGGTCCGATCTGCACAATTTATACGGAGATTGTACCGTTGTCTTAGGCAATAACATTTATATGTAAAAAATCAAGTATGGAAGATTTGATCGTTCAGTTTGTGTTGGGCTATATGCTATAGTGGTCCGATATCGTTGCCGTGGTTAACTTAATATACCTTGTTCAGTGTATAAAAATATGCATTCTACGACAGTATGTGAAGGTGTGGTATAAAAACAAGTCCACTTCCCGACAAGAGCTTTCTCTTTAGCAGGCTTCGCTGTAACTATTTAAGGATAAGGATAAATGACCTATAGAACTACCTAACTAAATATTTTTAATTTACTAACTTACATGCTTAATTGAAATTAACATATCTTTATATTCTTGCAGCTACTTTGAGAAGCATCAGTCTCATTCGTATCAGGTGAGTGTTGAAACAAGTTGCAATTATTTTAAGAGTATTAATGACAAACATACTGCATATTCATCTTTATGTTGCCCCGACTATATTCATGGATGCGATTATATCAAGTTTTATATTCTGGAGTTTGAATTAACTAGTATATTAGAAAAATATTGTTTTTATGCTGTTTTGCAAATTTGTTTTTTTTACTGTGCTTGTGTCTTAGAGCTACTCATATATTTTTAGTAAATATTTTTGTAAATTTAAAAACTTAACTTAAAAAGTGTTTATTTGTAATCAAAAGAAACAAAAGTATTTATTTGTAACCCTTTGACGCCGGAAATATGTTATTTCTAAGAATCAGTGTCATTCAGTTAATTAATTTTGGTTTATAGCTCTTTTTGTGTCAAAATTTAAATGGTAGAACATACCGACTTGTGTTCCTTGCTTTCATTTTTTAAAATAACCAACTTCTTTGCTTAACATTATAATAACTATACCATGACATATAGAACCTTTTGTGTTTCGTTGCTCATTGTATGTGCGCATATTTTCAACAAATATTTTTTTTTTAATGATTTCTTCTCTAACTGCAAACATATACAAACTGCATCGGTCTTCTCGTTAACTGTCGTGTACACCACAACCAAGCAGCAAATCATCTCAGCATACAATATGAAAGTCCTCCTTCGTTGTAATCACTAACAAAAACACTAAGCACATATAATAAATAATCAAGGATAAAAAGTATAAAAAGATAATATTAAAGAAATACAACTTGTTGTATTTTCGGGTCTAAAACGCCAAAAATGTCTAGAAAAAGAAATGCAACCAATTGTAAGTCTGTATCATCTACGAATCCTACAACATAACAAACCGACAAATAACCTCTCTCACAATTGTGTGTTCCATTAACTCAAGGCAACTCATTTCGCTTCGCGTTAGTCAAGTAATAAAACACAAAAAATTAAAAACTAACAAAGGAAAAAATACACCATTATTTAAATATATGTAAATCGTTAACATCATTTTAAAGTGCAAAGTTGAAAATTGTTTTTAAACAAAAAAAAAAAAAAAAAAAAAAATGGAAACTTCGACGCATCTTAATTGTTGCATCATCGCTTAGAAAATTACAAATTAAAAAAAAAAAACCGTTTTAAGTGTGTATAAATCACTATTATCTTAGTGTCAGCTCTGCGAGACGCTTCCAACGATTCCTGAAGCGTTCCGTTAGTACTCACTCGTGAGATTCCACAGTTTATGACTACTACAAATAGTATCACAATAGATTTACCATTGGCACCCGGCTGTAACAAAAATGCTGCTGTCGGTCTGTGTCGCGTAGATGATGTAAGTAGAAGTGCGCTCGGTCGTGGGCGTGCGCTGCGCATGCGCTTATCCACTTGAAAAACGTATGCACAGTAGCGTCACATGGCACCAACAATTACTGTAGATAACTTAAATACACTCGTTTCACACAAAACCAAAAAAAGAAAATCATTAAAAGCGAAATTTGTGTACACACTTGGCGACACGACACGGACCGACAGGTCAGATGATGCAGAGTATTTCGAGAAAGTAAATTTATTTTGATTGCTATTATCTTAAAAAAACAGCTTATTGATGTCCTGTCGCTAAGTGTGATCTGTTGGCTGATGCCGTTTTTTTCTTTTCAGCCCATAAGGTCTTTAATTAATGGGATTCCAAAATTTTAAATTGCATTTATTTTACACAACATTATTTCTTTTATTGGCTTATACATTTTATATTCATTGGCATTTCTGCAAATGTGGCAACTAATTTTCTTGATGTTGTTTGTGTATTTCTTTTCCCCATGAATACATAGTAGATCAGCACCTCATTTAGTTCTTAGAAAACTTTTGTCCATTTGTTAATTAATGATTTCACAAATTTTACTCTTCCTTTACAGAGTTCCAAGTACAGTTCAAAGCGCGATTATGAACGCGATCGCTCATCAAACTATCGCGATCGCGATCTGTCGCCAGCTAGCGGTGGTCCATTGAATAATGGTAAGTGTCAATAAAATACTTCTTTTAAAATAGTAATTAACGTTTTTTTTACATTTCGTTTACAGTTTCGCAAAGATTATCGCAAACTGCTATGAATAATGGTAACAGCGCATCGTATCGCTCACAATCACCCGAAGTAGATTCACCATCGTCAAGAGGACACGGTTCGCACGATATACGCGATCGTGATCATCGTGGTAGCGATCGTTTCAGTTATATGCAAAAAATGCGGGATCGTGATCGCGATGTCTATAAAAAGGATAAATATTCTACAGGTGAGTTAAAAGTCACGTTTACGATAATTACACTCAAAATGGTTAGGATAATGAAAGCGTTCACGGGAACTTACAGTAAAAGTGTGCCTCTCTCTCTTCATTTCTATTTTTCCAATTGTACTTCAATGAAAGCAATGAAATTGAGTCTTCGTGATTTAGGAGTGGTCAAAATAGATCTAAGGTCGCGCTGCATTCCTCGTTTATCAATCAATCAAGCAATCAATGAAAAAAATGATTCGATTCGTTCCTTCTAGGTTTGTTACACTGATTTGTAAAGCAAAGCAGAATTTTAATGCTGCTCTTTTAGCCTTTCATATTATCATCAATTTACACTCTTCTTGGTCCAATTGGATTGAGAAATAACCGATATTCGTGTTTCCTCACGTCTCACAAACCAACCTCTTCAGAAAATCTGGAAATCTAATTGGAAACAATTAGTATGCCTTGGTGATATTTTTTAGACAGTCTACCCAGTTATACTCAAATAAGAGTGCTTTATTAACAGACAATCGGTTAAAGGAGTTCGAGTCAGCTCGATAAAATTGCGTTTTCATAATTTAGCGAGATAAACAATGCTATCCATAGTCCCCGCTTCGATTTAATTACTTTTTTTCTTGCTTCCAAACTGTCTTATATAAAAACACCTTCCCTATGGTTTAATCCCGACGCAATTGTCCCCGGTCAAAAGCGTTAACCTTAACAGCATTAACCACAATTATTTGGGTAATCTTTTAAACAATAACAATAAGATCTTGACACATTGTTACTAGTTTTTAAATGTCACTGTCAACAGAGCGATCAGCTGATAATGGATATAAAATGACATAACCTATGAAGTAATGCATGTGCTACCCAAAAAGAGAGTATTTTCGAAGAAATTGTATGAAATATATAAGAAAAACATTCAAACTGAAAAATTATATTGTAAATTTTTCTAGTAAGAATTTTTATAATTTTTATTCGAAAGAAAGCAAAATGAATCTTCATAAATCTTTATAATATTATTTCTCTCATTTTACAGATAAGCGCGATAGACGTGGCGGTGGTAGTGGCAGTGGTGGTGGTAACGATCGTGATTCAGAATCGCATCGCACCAATCATGATAGGTTGGATCGCCGTGGCGGTGGCAGCGGTAGTGGAAGTGGAGCAAAGCTTTGTTCTTCCAGTAGCGGCGACAAGCGTTCCGGCTCGACAGATCGTGACCGAGAGCGCGATCGTGATCGTGGCGATTTGAGAGATAGTAAACGTGAACGTGGCTCCGAGCGAGATCGCGATAGAGAACGTGACCGCGATAGGGATCGTGATAGAGATCGCAGTGATCGTGGTGGAGGCGGTGGCGATCGTGAACGCGATCGAGGAGGTGGTGGAGGCAGTGGTGGCGGCGAACGCAGCGATCGTGGCGAACGTGTGGCACGATGTGGCGATTGGAGTGAACATGTCAGTTCATCTGGTTAGTTTTAATTGAGGCTAAGAGTTTATTGAAATCTAATTTATTAATTTGCGTTACAGGAAAAATGTATTATTACAACTGCAAAACCGAAATCTCACAATGGGAAAAACCAAAGGAATGGATTGAACGAGAACGGTATGAGTTTTGTGACTTTAAAGCAGAAAAAAATATTTTAGTTTTCTAATTGCTATGTTTATAGAACTCTGGCACGCGATCAACATAGGGAAAAAGATTATCGAGACAAAGACCGCGATAGAGATCGTGAGGATCGTTTTTGTAGATCAGGTTAGTATTATGTCACTTTATTTAACAGGCGTAGACCGTAACAGAGGATACGAATATATAATTAATTTTGGTTTTTGCAGCTTACGCGAAACATTCCAGTTCTCGAGGAAACTCACGGCTGAGGTGGAATTATGAAAACGATGGCGGACCGCCAAGTCATCGAAGGCGTTTGGATGGTGATTTTCTCTCTTTTCCGCTTAATCTTCACATTATTTTATATTTAACTTAATTTCCCAATGCAAGGTCGCATCGCTGAAAATCCCGATATGGACATAAGTCCCGGTGACTCCACGCCAACATCGGAGGCTAGCTATCCGCTGACCGGCGCGCCTACAGTTCATGGTCTGGTGAATGTGCAACACAATGACCTATCAATTCCAACATCAACCGTTGGCCTGCCGAATGCATTACCGCGTTTAGCTTCGCATCCCAACGCCAGCACTGTTATGTCATCCTCCTCCTCCGCGTCCGCTTCTGCTGCAGCGGCCAATGCAGCTGCCGCTTCAATGCATTTCTCCGCGTCATCCGCGTCAGCGCATGGTTCGGGCGTTGTTGTAGGCGGAGCAACAATGTTGCCCGCCACTGGACTCGCCTCTGTGCCATCGAGTACAGGTGTACCAGTGATGGTTGCTGGTGTGCTGCAGACACAAAATAATAGTAATCATCGAAAAATGGATCCAGTGACAATGCTGCAACAGCAAGCGCATTTAGCGTCAACAACATCGCCAAATGTAAGTTGCAAGTTTGCATATATAACCATTAAACGTATTATTTACTTGTAATATAAACTCCTATCAATCGGTCAGGTGGATCATCATTTGAACTCGAATGCACCGGGTCCGCCGAAAATGGGTACAAAGGAGCAACAGGAAATGATGATGAGCTCGCAACAGAAGGCGTTATTAATGCGACAGCAGCAACAGCAGGCGGCGTTGCATCATCATCACCAACTTTCACATCATGGTGGCAGCGAGGCGGTACATATGATGTCCAATACCGGCACTTCCATTGATGTTACCAATCACGCGGCCTCATCAGCGGTGATAGTTCTAAGGTAACTCGTCTGTTTAATATCTCCATCTTCTTAATAGTCATTCTAACTTTACTGTATTCCATTATGCAGAGATAATTCGGTGAACTCACCACACTACAATTTAGCCCATACACATGGCATGTCGCCAATGGGCTACAATACAAAGAGTCCTATCACGGGTGTTGGCGGCAGCGGTGGGGTTGTTCCTGTTACCGGTCATAGCAACAATGTGGGCGGTGGTGGCATTAATATGAGCTCCGGCATAAATGCTGGCTCATATGCCGCCTGTAACACACCGTACGGTTTAAAGACTGTCGAGGGTAGCAGTGGCGGTGTCATGAACTCGATTGGCAACAGCAACAATAGCGTTCACTGTCCCTCATCTAGTTTAGCGAATGTTAGCGGAAACGCTGGCGGTAGTGGAGTTATTGGTATTCTGCCTGGCGAAGGACCACCAACGCCAACGCAAGAAATGGACCTTAATGTAGCGGCAATGGAACAGCAACAGCGTAAACGTATGTATTTACATAAATAAAATATTTAATAAATTCAAAGATTTCAATATGTAAACTCTAACATAACCCTACATTTTTTTCCCCGACAGTGGAAAACACTTCATCCGCCTCGTTGAGCACACTGCAAAGTTGTGTAGCGTCGTCTGTGCAAGCCGGCCGTTCACAGGGTCCAGAGATTTCACCGAAATTAGCAAAGTATTTTCGTGCTGATTTAATAACACATGTCACCAATTGGCCAGCTGATATTTTGGAGAAACAGGTAATGCAAGAGGTGCAGTAGTTTTACAAATTACACACACAATACTTTGCATTCATGCAAAATTTTTCCTTACCTACTATTTTACAGGCGCAAAAGTGTTCCGAAGAAACGCATTTGTATGGGGATTTACAGTGTACGAAAGTGTCGGCCGAGTTAAAATGTGCTAGAAGCTTAGTTAGAATAACTGAAATCACAGCAACACTACAAGAACAAAAGTAAGTTGGAAAATTACCACATTTAACTATTGTTTATTTTTATGTAGTGCGTTGTTTTATAAAATTGGGCATGACGGCGTAACAGCTCTCTGTTGTGGTTGATGTATGAACAGGCTTATTGGAAAATATCTTACCAAAAGAAAGCAGGTCGTACCGGCTGTACATTATTGTTTGATGAGACAAACTGCGTGACACTTCCCATAGGTCCGCTATTGGCAGAACAAATTTTAAGCATAATAGCGTTTATAGGGATTAATTTTGCAGGCAAGAAAGCACTATTGAATCCTATACATACATATGTGAGGATTTAGTGGCAGTTTGCAAAGCGTGTAGCAGTCTTGCTCTCTGCTTGCTGCAATTTTCAACAGTGAGTAGTACCTATGTCGAGTTACTAATATCCCCAAAGATTATTTCGTATATAATTAAGGTTTCTGCATATTTCGCTATGGTGAAGTCTGAAATAAGTCCACTGTACAGTCATAAGGGGCTAGCTGTTATAGAAGACGTACCTGTGCTGCCACAGTTTAAAACATAATAAGCAGAAAAACTTATTTTAAGACGGTATGAAGAGGATAGGTTAAAGTGCTAAAGGAGAAATGAAAATGCTGTTAAACTAAGATTATCTGAAAAAACTTGCGCTCGAGTTGCTTTATATAATGACTCTGCTTGTTAGTCTTACTCTTTACTGTTATATATTTATAACTTTTGTCAACGTATGTATATTAGGGTGTCCGTTATTTCCAAAGTTGATGGTTTTTATTGTAAACGACATTTAAATTTAAATTTTTGTGCTTAAAAGGTTTTTATTTTCATTTTAAGCTTGATTTGTTTTTGATCTACATATTTAACAAAGTTTCTAGCTCCCAAGCTGGTAAATCTACAACTCTAATATAATAATATTCTTATAAAAAATTTACCGCTTTACAAAAATGGTCTTATTAATTATTAAAGATTTTCCTTTAAAAGTTATATGCTGTTAAAGATATGCCTCAAGTGTATTGTATTCATTCAGTACACCATGTCGTATGATCAACACAGAATGTACATACATATACATACTATGTCAATTGCATGAATCAACTTGTTGAAAGTATTGACACCCGAATGTATACATATACATATATAAATGGCAATATATGTATGTCTTGCCTAAAACAATATAGCAAGCTTTGCAGAGAGAGAGACTGTTTGACATTTAGCGTAATATTTGAACTCGCTGAACTATTTTTTTTTATCGATTTCTTTTATTTTGTTATTCTATTAACTATGTATCCATCTTCCATTACAGAATTATGTATCTTCGCCAACAAATTCGTCGAATAGAAGAATCAAAATCACAAAACTCATTTATGTCTGATGATCTTTAGCCAATATCAAATTTGTATTAAAAAGAGGAATTAATGCTAAAAATTCACACATAACCACATTCATAAGCGAAAATTCTCACCAAAAAAAAAAACGCCTACATGCCCCATTCAAAAAATAATACCAATAAAAAAAAAACAACAATAGCAATTGGCAACACTACACTAATATTTGCTAGTAATCGAATGATAGTGAGTGTAGACGGCAGGTAACCAGCGTTCAAAGTAGTAGCAGCGGCAGCAACAATAGTAAGAGCTGACAATGTGAGAATCAAGCGTGCGGTTAACAAAATTTGAAACAACTTAGTATAAAATATAAAATAAAAACGGAATACAATTAAAATACAAACAAGATAAAATGAAAATCATAAAAACACATAAATAAAGCAAGTAATACAACAGGAAAATCTACACAAAAAGTAATGAATAATTATAGTAATATTATGGACTAGTAATTATAACTATTAATTTAATGATAAATAAAAAAATAGCTATAACAAAATGAGTGTGCAAGCCAATTTAAATCAAACCTACCACACAGTTCGCTAAGGATATAGGATACAAAGATCGACTTGTATTTCAACGTGCTAATTAAGCGCTTGAAACCCTTTGTAGCTTTCAGCTGCAAGTCGTGGCGTTGGCGTTGTATGAATTTCATTGCGTAAGGAATTTCATAATATGTGTCACACGCATAGGGGCATATTTGAGCAGCAGTGGTGGCACGAGTGACCATCATAAAGGCGTTGGTTAGCGGCGTAAATTTGAAAATTCAGTAGGTCTTTGCTTGTATATCAACCAAAAATCATTATAACATCAAGAAATGCCTTTTATACTTCATTAGCATACAGTTGTTTTTTGTTTGCAGTTTACAGCTAAACAGTTCTGCTATCTTCTAATTTATTATAAATAATAATTTCAAGTTAAATACTAGTTTATTATAATATATTCTGTTATAATGAATTTTTTTTTGTAAACATATGCAATATAATTCCCACACATGCACACACAATACTACCTACAATAAAATACAACAAAACAGTTAACGTTGCAGGAGTAGATGAAAACCCCGAAGCAATTATTACTTTTTTTTTTGTAATATTTTAGTTCTTTTTACTTTATTAACATTTAAAGAATATTATAGATTTTACGTGATTGCTGTCTCTTATACACATCTAGATGTGTAGATATATGTAAGCATATGCTATATTCAATATACTTATATTAATTGATAAAATTATATATATATATAAACAAAAACAAAAAGAAACTGCAAAAAATAATCAAAATTAAATGTATTTTAATTTATTTGTGTTTTATTTGATTCATTTTAAGTTATTATGATTTTTTTAAGCAGTGCCTCTTATTATTTGTACAGTGAAACTATAATGGCGATAATACTTTTTTAAAACAACAACAAAATGTAAACCTGCTAAGGCATAAAAATAAAGAACTGTCTTTATTAAATAATTGAAGTTCTATTACTTACATATATATTTAATGGAGTTGCGGTCTTTATATTATATATGTAAAGCCCCCGGTATACGTGTGAAAAGGTGTCGGCGTTGTGGAATTCCAATATAGAGAGATAGTGTTGTTTTTGTAGTGGCAGGAAATGATGCATATTTTTGAGGAATGCTGACGATTTGAGCGTCCATGGTCGGGTATATGTATATACGCTTTCGGATAAGTTTATCAGACTGGGGGTGGATAAAATGGTTATTATAACGATCAGATACACATACATACATACATATGTATCTACATACGTGTGCACATGCTTGTATACATGATCAGCTTACTTTACTTGGCATTCCCTTATCTAACGGCGAACGCCTGATAATTCTGACAGTGTGGCTTAAAAGCAAACACTCTGAACAATAACATTTTTATAATACCAAGGCGATCACTGGTTATTAATATTAATAAAGCGATAATTTCCGCAACAGCTGGTTATCGGAATAGACCTGGTCTTATCTGGCCAAAGACTTATTTCGGCAATCTAACACACGTTCGGTAAGTAATGGTCTTCTAAGCATCCAACAAATTAGTACCAGCACGACTGTAGCAATCAAAAGTGCAGTGCACTTGAGCGGCGGCTTCAGTTGGTGGTGCAGCCCAATGGCAAGTATCGGGTTGAATTTGACTCTTTCTTACACAATACTCTTACACTCTCAATAAAACAATTTGTTAGTGCTTTTATATAATCACAAGTGACATTCGTTATTTAGTTGGTGTTGTAACAATAATACTAAAATTCAATTGTTCTATTTTAAATTCCCAGAACTACTCAACCATTATTTATTTATTTTCTTTACCGATAAAGCAGTTTTGTCCACCATTGGGTTTGTGTCTTGGTTTAAACAGCCAATTGTGGTAATTACACATACAATTTCCGCTAGTTTGACAGCTCGCCATTTTGATTGCAGTTTACCGTTTGAGAAATAAAAATTCGCGTTGCAATTCGTTGCTCCGCATTAAAACTGTGTATATATAACAATTTGTGTAATTTTATTGATTTTATTGTGTGCAAGGTGCTTAATCAACATCGTCAACATGCAATTTAATTGTTAAATTTCGTGGAGACAGCTGGTTAGGTGTTGCATTGAAGTATGAGTATAGATGCAGTTATTTGTTGGTGTGTCCTTTCACACAAGCTCCCACATGTTAAGATTTTATTATATATGTTTTATCAATGTTATATTTTAATGCAATAACATGAATTTCAAAATAAGGAAGTGATATTTCAGATATTATGCAGGAGTGCTGAAATAAATTCAGATTAGTAAAGTGAAAAGCAAATGAGTAATAGTGAAAATAGAAATATGCACAGCTGTTCTGTGTTTATGTACTTTGACAGGTTTTTGTCAATTAATTGCAAATAAATAATTTTATTAATTCTGAAATTCTCAAAATCGCAGGGTTAAAAATAAATATTCTTATTGTTAAATTATTAAAAATGTTATTTAACGAAAATTAGTGTAATTAAAGAATAGTGAAGAACTAAAAGCTTTTCTTTCTATAATTTACAAAAATTAAAAAAAAAATTAAATGTTTTTAAGATTAATTTTAATCTCTGAAGCTTTGGATTTATTTTAATATATGCACTATTTAATTGTATAGTATGCAAATTTCCCTCTGATATTGCTAAAGAGTGAAAATGTAACAGCAATGATAGTAAACAAATAAAATAAATATCTGATATCAAATATAAATATGTGTATATGAAAAAAAAATTTAATAGTGCTAAATTAATGTGGATAAATATTAAAAAAGTGGTATGTTATTAAAAATGTTAAAATAATGTATTCAAAATATGTGTTCACATAAAAGAAATGTGTGTTTTCAATAAAAAGTGTACTGGAGTGTTACATAAAAGTGGATCAATATAAAAAAAGGTGAAACGTTACTAAAAATAGCGGTATACCTAATTTGCAATGTAATGAAAAATATAGATTCTTATACGAATTTGTGTCTTAAACTTTGACTTTAGTTTTGGCCATCCAGCGAGTTATATTTTCGCGATTTTCTCGGCGATATATTTTAGAATTCCATCATTAATAAATTTCAAAGTAAGTAATACATACATACATTATTTTTATTTATGTAACTCTTATTTATTCGACAAATTTAACCATTAACAAGAGAAAAAGTTAACTTCGGCTGCACCGCAGCTATAATATTCGTTACATGTACATCTTTTTAGCATAAAAGGGTATAAAAAGATCTTTATTTTGGGTTTGATCGGTATATTTTAAAGGTTCAGTAGGGTAATCTGACCTGTTTTTTTGAATTTTTTTCCTAGAAATTTTTATTCTGCCGATACAAAAACAACAAAAATCAATGCCATATTGGGTGAAAATTTGAGAGACAGGTGTAAAAAAAATTGGCGCAACCTGGTGACATTGATCCTGACTCTCCTGGTGGTCTGAAAAAAAAAAAAAAAAGCAAAAGAAATTCTTAATCAGTAACGATGCTGTTATAGTCCCTATTTCAGGGAACACGAAAAAAATTTTTTTCAAAAATAGCGACTGCCTGAAAATAAAAATCATTTTTTAGGCCTTTTTTTTAATTCCTGAATTTTTTTAAAATATTAAAAACAAAGGATTAAGGATTATATAAAAAAAAAAAGGATAAAGGATTATATAAAGAAGGTTCACACAAAATTTCAAGTAAATCGGTTGTATAGAACTTTAAATAATGACGGTACCGTGTGGAAATAAGTAGTTTCAAGAAAAACGCGTTTAAAAAGGCTAGGTACTGCGTCACTAAAGTAACTGTAGCTCTAAAAATAGTTTTAATTTTTAAAAATCCTTTGGAGGATATGTTCTTAAGGGTCTAAACTTTCTAATAAATATATGAAAAAAAAATCGAATTTTTCAAAATTCTAGAGTAGAATACTCCCTTAATATTAGCTATCAAATTAACAAAACAAAATAAGCGAACATGTCTTTGATTCCAATGTCAACAGAAAATTTATACTGTTTTGAAATTTTGAAAAATGCACACATCTAAAATTCTTTGTTGATCGCAAAAAAAAAAACAAAAAAAGCTGCAATGACTTGCACAGAAATTTTACATGAACTTCAGTGTAAAACTCCGCCCTGTCCCTGTCAGAAGTGCGCCAAGTTGCGTGGCGAGAGCGGAAATGGAAACGTCAATGCTGAAAGTAATGTTGCAGATATGCCGCCAGAGCGGCCAATACCAAAATATCAGTTTCAATGTAAATGCCTTTGTGAAACGGATACGGAAAGGCCCTATAAACGGAAATGTCCACCCGCTCCGCCGCAGCCCAAGCAAACTGTTAGTCCCAATAAAAAGTGTGTAGAAGATGATTGTAATACGGGGAAAGGTTGTTGCAATACGGGACGCAACTTTTTGTCCTTTATGATAAGCATAATTGGCTTCATATCGTAAGTGCAGACCCATACATGCTTTAATCAGCGTCTACAATTGATCCTTTACAGGTTTTTAATAATAGCCGCCATCGTGTTCTGGCTTTTGGTGTTGAAATGTACAATTATCCTGTCCATCAAAGTATATAAATCGAAGAGGTACGCATTAGTTGTGGGTACTTTTTTGATTTGATTTTGATAACTTTTTTCCATCATAAGTGTAGAACTACGCAAGTGACAGTAGTGAGCATAATTGGTTTCTTGTTTCTGCTTATATTTTGTACGGCTGCATTGACATGTTTTCAAAGATATTCGGCCAGACGTTCGGCGAGCAAACTTGCAGCACAACCAGCCATTAAAATAAAATCCGAACCCTCTGGCAGTTGGTATACATTTAAAAGAAGCCAACGGAAAACAATTGCGCCGCCATCCAAAGTGACTAAGACCCGTTACCCTTGGACACTTCGTTCCGTTACTCCGGGCTCAACAAAAGAATTAACATCCACAGTCAGCAAAGTTGAAACACGTTCTTCGTGGATGCCTTTTGGTAGAGGACGTGAGGTAACAACGAAGGATATCAAAATAGAGTCCAGTGAACCACGTTCGTCGTGGATAAAAACACATATTTGGCGAGAGACAACAACGAAAGATATTGTTACCCCTGTTAAGAAGCCTGAAGCATCTTCTTCCTGGTTACCTTCATTTAGATGGAGTTCGGCTTCAACGAAACAAATTGAACAACAAACAAAAACAACAGAGACACGTACCTCGTGGATGCCTTCTCGATGGTTGGGTCAGTCTCCGCCAAAAGAAATTGATTATCAACTGAAGAAATCTGAAATGCCCACTTCTGGGCTGTCTACAATTAGATGGCGTACAAAACAACCTGAACAAGCACCTAAAAAGATTGAAAGGCGTTTCTCCTGGCGGCCTTCTAGTTGGTGGGGTTCGTCGGCGCCTGAAGCTGAACAACGTTCTAAACAGAGTGAAAGGCGTTCCTTGTGGCGACCTTCTAGTTGGTGGGGTCAGTCTCCGTCAAAAGAAATTGGATGTGAACTGGAGAAGCCTGGAGCCTTTACTTCTTGGATATCAACATTTAGATGGAGTTCAACTTCATCGAAACAAATGGAGCCTCTAGCCAAAAAGGCAGAGGCGCGTACATCCTGGATGCCATTCCAGTGGGGTCAGACTGTACCCAAAGTGGTGGAACGAAATGAAACGTCTGTGACGCGTTACACTTGGTTACCTTCATTCAAGTTGAGGCAGTCACCAGTCAAAATTGAGACTACAACTACAAAGACGGAAGCGCGCTCTTCATGGTTACCTTCCTTTAATCTGCGCTCTAGATGGACAACTTACTTTACTAAATCAACTACAATAAAAGAAATTCAAACTCCACCACAAACAAGTAAAGTACGTTTTTCCTGGATGCCTTTTCTTTCGTGGAGTAACAAGCCAGCAAAAGGTATGGAAATTGAATTGACCCAAAAAGAGCATGAGTCACGTTCATCTTGGATACCCTACTTTAATTGGCGACGTACGAAGACAACCAAAACGGCAACAACAAATAAGGACTCCAAAAAGACTACTTCGACTTCTTACTGGTGGCCAAGTTTTAGTTGGGGTCAATCAGCAACTACAGCGACAAGTAACAGACTGTCCGGTGGAATGCAACAACAGAAGCTTACTGTCACCATAACCGACGATGAGGCACGCCAAATATATAAACGGTCCAAGTTGTATGCGATACCAACAGAAATGAAACAACCGCCAGCTTTGGTCGTATATTTACGAGATTTTATTCAAAGAAATGCGGACTAAAGACGCGACATAAAATGCGGCATAGTTCCAGAGTTAAGTTGAAAAAATGTGTGCAACCACAAAAATTATAGAGCAACCATTATAAATTTTTGTATTGTGAAACATAATTGTAAAAGAAATATTAATTTGATAAAAAAATAGTCTTAATAATTATGAGCGATGTTAGGAGTAGTTTAGATACTTATAAGAGATTATTTCATTGGAACGCTACAAAAGTAGACCGATACGGACAGCAAACGATGCCATATTCTTTCTCGTTTTTTTGACATTTCTCTTCAGTAAGGTTTGCAATTTCATCATGGGAAGATATACTACCCAACAAAAAGTCGAAAGAATGGGAGGCTAAGTTTATAACACTTTGGATGTTACTCCATTACCCATCTATGCGAACTACGTAGCTTCGTTCTCAATCGCCTTAGCTTTAGGATTTTTTGGATTAATCTCTTGACCTGTATTTAGCCCCTATACCTCATATAAAATTACTCTGCATAATAGAAAACTATTAACATTGAAATTTAATGCTTTATTTTTAAAAACCGCCGAATGAAACCCTGCTCTTACGTTACGTGGTTTTCATAGGTGTTATTAACGGTGGAAAGCTGAAGCTTAGGATCCGGATTGTAGAAAGTAAATGTAAATGCTGACGGTGCATGTATGACTCTACGGTAAAACCCAATGAGGTGGTTCGCGAACAGTCTCAATAACATAACTTAGAGTTTCCAAGATATTTTTAAGATCAGTTAGTTCCATAATTAAATCCATACAGTTTCTCTACTTCATTTTTATCGCATTGTTGTTGAAGGATTGTTGTTTCTATAATGTATTCTGACCGAAATTACAAATCCTTAAATATAAATACACTTTAAGCCCATCCTTTGTCTCGGAACTTAAAAATCAATATTTCGTCTTACTAAAGTTGTATACTTTCTTAAAATACTATTCAATAAATACTCATAAATATTTACAAATTAAATAAATGTACACAGTTACAATCTATATAGTTAGTCTAGTTAGTTAGTGCCACCATCAAATGTAATCGATCATCGCTGTAATTATTTCGAAGGCATCACGTGCGGTTGGCTCTATGGAAGCGCTGGGCAACAGATAGCCATGCACACCATTATCAGCTAACTGTATCGTGAAGCTGAAGGGTATACCAACTTCATAAGCCGCGAATGCGTCAGAGCAACCTGTTCGAAAAGAGTAAAAGTCAGCATTAGTTGAATGAAGTAATGCAAAAACTCTTCCGGCTGACACAAATATTTATACATACATATATACATATGTAAATACACAATATATATGTGTAACATACTGTCTATATAAATGTGTGTAACTCTGCCCACCTGAGCGATTTTCCACCAAATCACTTGTCGAGTCAATCTTGTAGCGTGACTTGCTGCCTTGCTTACGCAATCCATCCGTTCCCACCATGGCCACATCGAGAAAGTCATCGATGCGTTCGGCGTTAAATGAAGTGTTCGCTTTCATTGGATATGAAATAATCTGACCATAGGCTTGTAGTGAAATGTACATCTAAAGCAAAGTAAAGGCACCGGCAAATAAATATGCATACTCCAATAATATGGCAACATTTGCATGCCCACCTTAATTTGTTTACGATAATCTATTAGGAATTCCGATAGCGCTTTTGATTCGGGTTCGGAAAATGGTCCTGGTCCAGCGTACACTTCATTGCATGCTGATTTCGAGCTACCCCGCTTACCCCACTGGTAGTGCCAATTGCGATCCAGATCTACACCATAGCAAATGCGTGTTGCTATCTTCTTTTGCTGCAACCAAGTCATTGCTGAGTCGATAATACCGTTACGGCGTGAGATATGACGGGAACGCGTTTTCCGCCAGAAGCGATCATATTTATGACTATAAACGTAACCGTCAGGATTGAGTATAGGCATAAAGTACCAGGTCGTATTTTTTATGTACTCATTATCAACGGTTGTCTCTGTAAATTTTTAGAAAGTGTGTTATAATCTCTTAAAATTATTAAAATCAACAAGAAGTAAGTCGCTCGAATATGTTAAGTAGTTCTGAAAGTGTATGTATACCTATTTTTTTACTGATCTGTGTGCTACAATGAACATATCATTAGCGAACGACGGAATCTCAGTTTTCGACAGATGTATGACATTTTCCAAAACTCTCGCACCTCTGCCGAACAGACCATGGGATTGGAGAAAGAGAATGAGAAAAAGTGAGTCGGTTATTGAAGCGAGGCGAATCCTTACTGATCAGAATGGGAGTCAGGCCGTCTGTTTGAGCTCCCTTTTAGCGCAAACGCAGCAAAAAAATTCCTTCGGGTCCGGGTTGGACTCAATGCCAGTACCAGTCGGAAAGATACAGAACAACCCTGCTACAAGGTGTTGCTCCAGTGACAACATACTTAATCTAAAACTTACCGATGCAAGTGGAGTTAGATCTTCGAAAGTACATCCTTTGGCCGGATAAATTCCGGTTCAATACCGGTCCCGGCTGTTGTGGGAATTATGACCGTAGTATTTAGTCCCCGCATGACACTAACCGCCACTTTGCCTGCCCAGTTAACCCCACACTTTTGACACCGCTATAGTCCGACCCATCAAAACAGCACATTTTTTGGGCCTACCATTGGATGAAATCGATCTTATCCAACAACAGAGTCGGATATTTTTGAGTGCGAAGATCTTAAGTTTTTGATAAACGAGAAGTGACTAAAATTTATACTAAAACCCCAGACGTCTCGCAGATGGTTTTAAGATTATAAAATAAGAAAAACGAAATCTGCTGTTTGGCATCCAAAGGGTTTAGTTATATAGAAAATTATTCTTCGACCTTCGAATTGGGCACAACATAGAAATACCCAGAGAATAAAGTCGTAATTGAAGATCTGGCGAAAGATATACTCAGAAAGGTGCCTTTTGACTGCAAAGTCTTGGCTCATATCTTAGTAAAATTTGTCGTTAACCACCAACCAGTTCTTATCTTTAAATCCGTCCTCGTTGTGATCTGGAGCAACATCAGTCAATTTTAGAAATTTATCTCCTGGAGCAGCTGCTTATACGAAATTTCAGAGAGGGCAAGTCCCTAACGACCAATTTCTTTGAACCAATGTTGGAGAAAATATAACAAACAGCAGAAATAAATAGGTCAGGCCGAGTCTATTATGAAAGTTTACGAATGAGAAAAGAAATATTTCCAGTTATAAAATAAATAGTCTGATGCCTAATTCACTGTCGACAGTCAAAATTTTATAGGTATTGAATCCTACATAGAAAGGGAAAATTCTGTGAAATATTTGTAAACACGGGTGTTGTCTGAACGAAAGGAGGGAGTAAGAGAAGAGTAAAACATCTAAAGAAAGGTTGAAAAGGAAGGTACCGGTTTCGGAAGTTAAGAAAAAATGCCGTGATATCTGGGTTCGTTCAAAATTGTATAAGTGCTTATTGTGCTAATTTACAAGAAGGCTAAATTTTTGATATCTGAGTAAAGTCATAGGCTGACATTTTCATACCAAGTTATGGCTTTTCCATCAGCATTATCCTCTACTCTACTTACAACCCTATTGTGTTTTACAAATTTTCCCAACGCCCCCTTTTCAATATTTTACATCGTTGTAAAGTGAAGTCAGCCCCCTCTGATCTCTATGTCAGAATATTTTTCATTCAAATTCATCGTGGAATTCGCCTAAAATGCAATAAAACCAAAATTAACAGTAATGTTTACCGGAAGTTCTACCATGACTTATGCAAATAGACGGGAACTGAAATGCCAATTTCAAGCGTGCCCATGTGAGAAGTGTGTGTGTTTTCGTGAGGAGCGTTTGGCTAGCGGTTGTTTCAGCGAGCTATCCGACACACCGCCTGAACGGCCCTCACTCAAATATGCACAAGATGCTGACAGCAAGTTCGCCTACAAACCGTACAATATTGATCCGGAGTATAAACGAAAAGATCGGCCGATAGGACAGCAGCGCAAACAGGACACGCAGGACACCGACGAAGTCAAGAAATGTTGTAGCTCGAAAGCAGATGCTTGTGATAGTGGCAAAGGTTGTTGCAACACAAATGGCAACTTTATGTCTTACTTGATCAACGTTATTAGTTTCATAGCGTAAGTTAATCAAAATATTAAACTTGGATTGATAGTGTAATCTTTTTTTCACTGTTGGCAGCTTCACAATTATAGCTCTTCTACTGTTTTGGCTTAAAATGTGTGAATGGACATTTGCTTTATGCAAGAAAACTTATCATTCAAATAGGTCTGTATGAATTCATGAGTTAAAGTGAATTAAGTCGGCTTGAGTTGAGGTGGGAATTTTGATTTCTGGGGGCCTATTCTGTAACTCAATTCGAAAAAAAATTTACTTGAATTCGGATTTTTTATATTTCGATTTTCGGATTTTAAAGCCAATTTTCGAATAAAATATTCGTTAGCTTTTGAGTTACATTTATACTGGCACAGGGTGGTAAAACTTTCGCATAATTATAAAGTAGATCCGAATTTCGAATTGAATACATTTACGAATCGAGATACAGATTTTTCCCCAATTCAAAAGTACCGCCTTCTCAATCGCATCAGTCAATATAAAATCTAACATCAAGTCTTCAAGAAGTTGTCCAGTAATTGTAAATGTTTCCTTTAACATAAGTCAACTTATGTTTCTCTGACATATTATCACAATTCAAATTCGTGATATCTCGTTTTTAATTTGTTTAATTCTTATTTCAATTTTAAGGAAAACGCAACTCATAGTTATTAGTATAACAAGTATTATACTTCTAACTATGTTTTCCACCTATTTAATAACTGGTACCCCGCTTGAAAAACATATGACCTCATGCAAGGAATCGCATTGTGCTACTGAAACTAAGGAGTTTACCGTGACTATAACAGATGACCAGTCACATGAAATCTACAAACAATCTAAATTATATGCAATACCACTCGAAATGAAGCAGCCACCCACATTGCTGCTCTATTTGCGCAGTCTTATTCTAAAAGATGAATGAGATTACAACAAAAATTAAACGAATACTAAATTATTGTAATATATGAAACAAGTATTTATTGTTGAATTTTCGCTTAGGTGGGAAAAATTCAAAAAATCTGAATAATTATATTATTAGTTTTCATGAATTTTAGGTGTATTGGGTACCTCTTTCAGACATTCATTATATTTCTTACTAAATAATTTAAGTCTGGGCCGAGCTCTTAAAACCTTTTTCTACTCTTTCGACAAATGAAATTTCGGAATTCGCAAATAGAAATTTTCGAAATGAAAATTTAAGCTTCTAAATAATGTAAATATTGAATTTTTGAAATTCAGATTCTGCAATGTGCAAGGTAAAGTGAGCTTATAGTACTCTTTTAGGTTAGATGAATATTAGACAATGAAAAGTTTAGACTTCAAAGTATACTTCTCCTCTAGATTCGTACCGCAGCGCAGTCTCTTCCATAACGCTAACTATTCTCTCTGATATTAAAGCTCTCATATCAGCCTTGATCTCATCGACCGTAAGCTTGAGATTATTGAAGGGGTATATTGACCACTTGTATCTCTAAAATCGAGTTACTTCATGGAAATTGTAAGGCTGATGAGCTTGGTAGGTCAGGTACTTAAGTGTCACTAGCTGCAGAATGGAAACGAGTAGGAGCTCCACATGCTTATTCAGATTCATTACTGTATGGTTGGGACTCAGGCGAGCTCATCAAGCGCTGGTCAGATACTAACAACTATGCAATCGTAAGGTCGTTCCGTCCTAGAATAAATCGAAACAGGAAGGACTATAGAAGTTTTTATCTCGCTTCACAAAGGACTTAGTAGACTAAGTGTGATCTCTAGCACTTTTGCGGATCAGTCATCTAACTTAACTTGTTTAAGAAACAAATAACAGCATCAATACATTATTGAAGTTTCTTCCAGAGCTTTGTTAAATAGTGGAAAGAGTAAAATTGAGAAAAACAAACGATTGAAATCAGCATAGATATTTAAGAAGTTGATATGAGACATACATGCCCAATAGCTGTTTCGAAAACATATAAACTCATCTTCTTCTTCTTGTTTACTAAGTAACTGAACTGGCGTAGACACCGATTACGCGGTTATAGCCGAGTTAACGATAGCGCGTCATCATCTTTAATGCAGCGTAATTTTAATTTAATCATCCTATATATTTTCTAATTTTAATAACTGCAACCATAAATTAATTTTACATTATGAACTCACTGTTACTTTTGATCAGTCGCAATAGTTCACTGATCATCCAGAGCGACGTGGCCGGTCCGATCCATTCTAGGCCATGTGTGCCCGATTCAATGAACACTGAGTTCGCCTCTTTCGGTTGTTTCTTACTCTTCAACTTTTTATGTGCCACTTCTGATTGACTAGCTACACTGGCGGCATGTTCTTTCGACTCGATCTTCACTATGACCAATGGTCGTCCCTCATATGAGCGCCCAATATGAATTAACTCGACTAGTTGTGGGTGGCGCATGCGTAACATTTCCAAATGTGTGATAATATCATCGTATTCATAGTATTTATGCCATGACATGGTCATTGCTTGTTGTTTCTGTTGATTCTTGTTGTTTTTAAACGGGCGCATAGCGGCATTATAGTGAAACTGTTCTTGCGTCTGCTCGTAAACGATCGCCTTGCCGACATCGTAAATAAGCACTTCATGCGCGATCGATTCGAAACTGAGGCTCGCCTCAAAGTCCATCAATTGTTTCGGTGGCACCAGAACGTCTGTTAGACCGCTGTACGCAAAGTTTGTATTGTGGTGTAATCAAAGGTTAGTTCTGAATGAAAAAATAATCAAGACTTTATGTACTCACCGCAAGCTGGGACCCTTCAACCACTGCAGCTTAATGCCGTCCTCACTTTTCTTGTACTCTTCCAACGCATGCACTTGTGTATCGTCCAACGGCTTTAGGCGCCATATTTGATAACGCTCATAATTGATTTTGCGCGGCACATCTGGATTAACGGTGGTTTGGCTGATTGCATTCATAATCGGATTTTGTGTGACGGCCGTGGCGGTGGAATTTATGATGTGATGTGCCAAAATGCCAATCCAATTTTGTGGATTTTTTAGCGGATCGACGATCGTCAAAATCGGCACTTGTGCATCGGGTGTGCGCACTGTGGTCGTCGTTGTGGTAGTCTTCTTGCGTCGACGCTTCGGTCTCGAATCAAACCAACCAAAGAACCATTCTGAAACGAAAGAGAAACTCGTGTCAAGCGGGGCGAGGTGTATGTATGTGTGTGTTTGTAGGTAGCAAGAAAACGTAGCATTGATGCAGATTTAATGGCAGCAGTTAAGATAATTATATATGGTAAGATACATACACATAAGTACAAACTAGTGCTCGTTAAAGAAAGAATTTGAGTGTAATTTGTAGATCTCGTTTTGTTTTCGTTAAAATTTTTATGTTTTTCTTTACCGGTGCGTTTTTGGCGGGTTGGTTGAACAGATTAATTGCCTTAAAAGTGAGTTGCGATCTTGTGTAACCTCCGCGTTGTGATTAGTGAAGACAATTTAGTTCTGCTTCAGTAGAAAGTAAGTTTTTGTTAAGTATCTTGGTGTTTAGAAAGAGTATCTTTTGAATTTAATAACAAGATCATATTTATGGAGATAAACGAATATTTACTTGTCTTTAAGTATTTCTGAGCTACCTTGATGATATCATGTGTTTAATTAATTATTTTGGTATAAAATGGCTATCAGTGTTCTTATTGCTTTGAATTAATGTTTCCAAATAGGTATCACATCGCTTTTTAATACCCAGCAGCATTTGGAATTTATCATTATGTTTGTGCTAGGTGAGTCTTTGTGATTTAGGAGAGGCTACTATAGGCCTAAGATCGCGGTGCCATCCTCGTCTATCTATCTAAGGACGTTCAAAGCTGTATTAATGAATGCAGCTGAATTTAAACTGCGCGCGTCGAAGGATTTGGAGAATTGTTTTTTTTTTAGGTCGGTGTCACTGTCAGTCACATTTATGTCAAATTTCATGTCAAAATATTCATTAGTTTTTGAGATACATGTCGTTTTGTGATCTGCTAAATTGAGTTTTTCGGTTTTTGCGATGTCGAAATTTGTTGAGCAAAGAATTTGCATTAAATTTTGTTTACGGAATCAATTTGCTGCTGTGGATACGTTGAGGATGGTGCAGAAAGCCTTAGGTGATGAGGCTATATCTAAATAAAATGTTTCCAAGCCGGTGACTCAACCTATATCGTTCCGCAACCACCGTATTCACCTGAACTGGCGCCGTGCGACTTCTGGGTGTTCACTAAGCTCAAAAGACCGCTCCGGGGACACCGTTTTTATACGATAGAGGAGATTCAAGCCGCAGCGAAGACGGAACTGAAGGCCATCCCGGAAAGTGACTACAACCAGTGTTTCGAAGATTGGAAAATCCGTTGGCATAAGTGCATTACATCGGGAGGGGATGAAATTGATTTGGAAGAATAAATAAAGAATTTTCAAAATAAATACAATATCACCTTATCTTTTGGGCACAGTATATAGTAAGTTGCCCTATAAACAAAGGATTCTGGAACGTTAAGGCCGACTCTGAAAAGTTAAAAATTTATGTGAGAAGCCTTTTGTGTAAATTGTTTTTGATGATCGCCATTTGGTGTAATTTTTTCTGTAATTTTTGAACCTAAGTTGGTCGTTTGACCAGAAGTTCGCCAAATACAAGCGTTATGATCTTTTATGCTGCAGAAAGCTGTTAAAAAGATTGAAGTAGCTTCTTACAGTTGGACCGTATGCAGAAAATTATTCTCAAAGGATTTTCCCAAAAGACCGATAAAGTCAAAATTAAACTGAGGTCTGCCATGTAGAATCTTGAACGATATTAAAATATTAAAACTCGTAAACACTCGTAGAATCCGATGAGAATAAAAACTCAAACTTGAAATCTCTCAGTAATTGCTCAATTTAGAAACAGGATATGAAATAGTTCTGGCAAACCAAGGTTCCTCTCGGCTCTCAGTCATAGGAAAATCTATATATGACGACTATTATGACCAGAAATAGGGTTAAAGAGGGAGGTATATATTGAGTAGAATGAGTTTAGAACCATATTGATATATTTTGAAGTAAAATGTATCGACTAAGAATTTTGTTGAAAAGGAGGCCTAATTTTTTACACATTTTGAGCCAAATTAGTTTCATAGATTAACAGGGTCTGTATATAATATGTGAGGTTGAATTAGGTTTTTTAAGGTGTAATCACCTTCAATTGGGGTATTTAATGCAGTCCTTTTTGGAGCCAGAAAATCTACTGTGGTAAGGTAATTTCGTTATGATCTCGCAAAGACAGGAAGCAGGCAGAGAGTGAAGTGTTAATATGATTGTGGAGATATGATTTTCGCCGGAATTAAAATTTTATAATTTTTGCACTGTAACTACCTCATTTAATGAACTACCTCATCAGTCTTAACAAGTGTCCACATTTGTAAATACAATGTCAAAATGTTCACATTAAGTTTATTACAGGAAGTTAAAAAATTTTCGTTATTATCGACTTAACAAACGAGTTGTTTTAGCGAAAAATAAACGTAACAAAAAGAAAACATACAAGTAACTTTGCCAGTCATCTGATGGACTTGCCAACTCTCTCCACCGACACACAGAAAGTGTTATTATCTCTCACAATTAAACTGTCAACCACCCCAGAGTGGAGAGTAATCAAAACACACTTTGACCACCGCAATTATGTTTCATTTGTTTGACATAAAAGCTCATTTTAAAACACTCCCATACAAAATTAACAATTTACACTTACTGTCATCATTTTCACTTGTCTCCTCAGACGCTGGTTTGCTGCCGAAATTGAACAACGATTCAAACCAACTCGGTGGTTCGGTAGGTGTCGGTGGGGGCGGTACTGGTGTTGTACTACCAATATTCTTTTTATGTCGATTAAAGCCAAACCATGAACTTAACCAACTAGTCAGAGAGTTTGTCTGTTCCTCCTCTTCCTCCTCATCACTCTCAATCCGTTGTATACCATTGTGATAAGTGGTATAGGTCGGATACAAGTATTGTTCCTCTTCCGACTCCTTACTGCCGAAATTATCGGCCACGCCGTTCATAAATACTTGTACTGGATAGAAGATCATACGAAAAAATCCGCCAATACCACCACCAACACCAGTCTCGTCATCATCCTCGTAATCCTCATAGGAGGTTGAAGCGTCACTGTACGATGGACGTCTGCGTATGCGTTTCTTGGTAGCGGACTTGGTATAGATGCTTGGCTTCGTTGTAGTGGTTACGGGCGAACTGTAGATAACAGTTTTCTCCGAGCCCATTGCACCAAAGTCGGCGCCGGGTTCCGCTGAACTGCCATCGTCAATCACAATAGAATTTTTGTTCACATCTGTCGCCTGTTCAGCGGTTTCTTCCGTGTACTCTTCGGTTTGCTCCAAACTAGCAGAATTGCTGTTTTCTTGGTGTGGCTTATGATTGCCTCGTTTCCGTTTCTTATTAGTTTGCTTGTAATCGTAAAAAGATTCTTCATCATATTCCTCATAGGAGTCATCTTCATCCTCGTCCTCATCATCAACATTGTCGTTGCGATGCGAGGTTTTTTCGCCGTCGTCATCAACATCGTCGTCCTCATCATCTTCGTCGCTGTCAAAGTCGAAGAGATCAAATTCGCCTCTTTTCTCCACTTTATCCTTCTTCTTCTTTCTTCTATGTTTGACTTTCTTCTTGCGCGCTTTACTGTGTGTAGTGGTGGTCAGCGTTAACGTTGGTAAATCCGTTGTAGTGTTGGGGCTAAGTGTTTGATTTGCAATCTTCGTTATTTGCTTGGTCTTTACCTTAGTTGAGTTGCCTTTACGCGCTGGTTGTTTTGGCAGCTCCCAATTGGTGCGATTGAATACGCTATTGCTTAATTTTTGTATTTCAGTATGATTACCCACTTTCGCACGACGCTGCTTAATTCTGGGGCGTCTTCTTACCGCTCTCTTTGTTGGTTTATTTATCGTTTTGACGTTGTTACTCTCTTTAGTCGGGGTCACAGCAGTCTGACTTATGAGTTGTTGATCTGTCGGTTTCATACTTCGCGGTTCATTTATATAGGCGCGTATATTTGTAACGGAACGTTTGCGTAAACGGTGCTCCTGCGATGTAAGACTCTTGCTAAAAATACCGTTTGTAAAGCTCGGCTTCTCCAGCTGTGTGGCGACTTGTTGTTTCTCGGTGCTTGTTTGGGGTTTTGCTGTTGAAGCGCGCACACCTTTGATGATTTGCGGCAACTCACTCTGTTTGAGACCTGTCGGGTGCGTATTAGGCTTACGGCCCGGTCTATTTGGTTTCTTCTTATTCTTACGCTTCACTTTAGTCTTATGTTTGCGCGTTGGTAAGTGCACTTGATCACTGATCGTCAACTCGGTTTGCACCATAACCGGTGGTGGTTTGTGTAGGTGGATAGGTAATTTGGAGATTGGTGCTTTGGTTATGGGCACGCTTAAAGGTCTTTGCAGGCGTATAATTTGTGGACGCATTGTGCTATTCGAACCTGCTGAGATCGCCGAAGTGATGGTTGTGGGCAAGCGATCGACCGAAGCAGGAGCTTGACAATTACTTTGGTAGTATTTGCGCTGGAGATACAGGTCGCGTTCGTATTGCTCTTTAGAAATGTAAATCGGTATGCTGCTGTTGTTGGAGGAGGACGGTAATGTGTTGACGGTATCTGGCATGTGCCCCACCTCTGTAATCGCATATATGATACCGGTGGTGGGATTGGTAAAAAATAATGGAAAATGCTGGGCGCTGTGGTTCTTAGTGAGATTTTCGAAGCTTTGATGCGAGTTCTGTTGCGTTTGCATTTGCGTTTCACTGGACGATACGATTTCGATGACACTACCCAAACTTTGCTTGACTGGCGGCATTTTAATGCTATGCGCCGGAAGTTGTGGCTGTACTGTGGACGAAGCATGCGCGTTGTGTTGTGTTGTGCTTGCGAATGCAGGCACACTAGGCAAATCAAACGTATTTGTTTCACCTGAACTCACTTGTTCATCGAACATATTGAAATCAAAAGTCGAGCCCACAGTCTGGCCGTTCAGCGCATGCGCTGGCGCCGCGTCGCTTGGTGACTCATGCCAATGCTTTAGTGGACGTCCGACACGCTGCACATGTCCTGGCCACGAAGCGCCATTTTTCGTCGCGACACTCCAACGTTCTTCATCGCGATTATACTTCGGCACGAAGTTGCCGTACACATTGCGATAGGGCGGCTTCGCGGTCCACGCGCGTCGATGTTCGTTAGCGAGCAAATCACGTGTCCAGGTGCGTTTTGTGTCGCGCACAAAATTATCGAATTCCTCGGCGCTCGGATGATAGCCGAAATCGTAGGCGCGCAAACCGGATATGCTGGCAAGGAGCAGTTTGAGCATTAGTAACTTGGTGACAACGAAAAAGCACAACATTTTTTACAGTTTTCAATCTCTTACTATATTTTGCTTAAATATAAACTGACACTACTTTGTTTCAACAATCTTTATCACTGCTTTCACTGCTATTTTATTTTGCATGGAGCAAAGATAATCACTTCTGCCACCAGCTCTCATGCAACATCGTTTCACAAGCCAATTTCTGCGTTCAAAGACAATTTTATTCGCACTTAAGCTCTTTTCATTTGCTCAAATATTCGCTTACTTTTCAACTGGACCACCTTTCGCTTCACCGTGCCACATGCGAATAACGCAAGCGCGCCGCGCTAAAGTGAAATTCAGCTGCAGCTACAGTCACTTGCCACCACACGCACACATATGCGCACGTTTTATGTACATATGTGTGCAATAAAATACAACTTACTCACTTCCATGTGTGTTTAAATGCGTATTTAACCGGGTGAACTGCGGAGGGTTCACTTCCCGCAACACACACACACACACACACGTCCATACATATGGCTGTATGCTCCAACTACTTCACCCAGAAGTATAATGACAGTTGGCGATGGCACACGCCAATTTGAATTTTCCAACGTCTCACTGTGTCACTTGAAACATGAAAGCACCAGCGACATTCTGCCACCATCGCCATTGTCATTGTCGTCGCTGTCAATATGAATCGAACCATTACAAATTGTTGATCTAATCATAGTGCTGGAGTCACAAATACTTTTCATCGTTTTCGTAGTTCCATTTACCGTTGCGTGTACCCCACTTGAAAGTGATATTTTCGTATGCCGAATGCAAAGGTCTTTACACTTCGTTGGTTTTTTTTTTTGGTACAAAATCCGTATGTCATTCTACAATTTTTTTTTTTTTGTAGAAATTAAAAGTTAAATCCCGGAAAGTCTAAATAAAAAATATGGAACCAATTCTTATATTGAGATGGCTCGGAAATTAGGGCATATCAAACACTTTTCATTTCAAAGCAGTAAGCGTTCACCGAATAACCAATCAGAACACCAGAAAATGCTATTTTAAGACTAAACTGTTATTGGTTTTTGAGCCGAATACATGCAATTATGTTTTCTTATTTTGTTATTTTCATATTTGGATGTCTAAATTCAATGGCAAGGAAGATATTTCGTTTAATTTAATAAAGAAAAATTTTCAAAAAAATCGTCGTTGAAAATTCAATTTTCTAAAGATTTCACTCAGCTTTAAAAGTCTGAAATAGGTTAGTTCCGATTTTATGGCAAACGGGGACGACACTTTGACTATTTAGCTGAAGTCAGGCTCCTGTAATTGGATAGTGCAGCGCCCTCTGGTGGCGCCATCTATATGTCGCCTGGTGCGTTAGAATCTGCTATCTTTATCGATTGTCCAGCATACTGGCGGCCATACCGGCCAACGAGCTAAAACAATTATACGACATGCGTTTGGACCGTGCAAAAAGCTGTATTCAAGCAGATAGTCTACATACTTCTGAATTGAATAAAATAAATTGATTCGCCGAAAAAAACCAATTGTTCTGTTTTTTTTTTTAAGTTCTGCTTACTTTGGAAAGCACTTTGAATTTATGCTAGAGCATGCGTTTATTGGAAACTATGGATATATTTTCGGAACTTCAGTTACTCGTTAAAGTATACAAAATATATTTTTTGAAGTCGTTCTTCAATCACTTGTGTAAAAACGATGGAATTCAATTTGCTTAGATAATCACTTTCAACATTAATTCAATGTTTATGTTCACATATTACAATTGGTGCCACTTAGCGGTCACTCTTAACTCGCACAAAAACTTTTCGCAATAAATTATTATTGATTTTCATTTGAATTTCCCCCATTACTGCCACTTTTATTGCCAATCATCAAAATCAATAAATCTGCTGTACTCTCATGCATTTTGTGGTTTCGTGGGAGCAATTTCAAGCGTCACAACCGATTAATTTCTCACTGAGCACAAGTGTGTAATTTGTTATTTCTTTTTTTGGTTTGTTGAAACAATAGCGCGACCACAATGAGCATATGCATTTCATTTTCTAACGAGAGCGTAACACATGCGCAGACCTCTAACGCGCAACTGGCCACTTCAACGCCAAACTTCACCATTTTTGCGCGAACGCGGTAAGGCTCCTCGTGGCACTTCGTTTATAGTGTTGACTTAAATTTCTAACGCTTGTAGTTGTTAATAGATGCGTATAGAAGAAACTGGAATTTAATGACATTGATAATACCTTTTTTTTCGGCTGCATGCTGCTATTTAATGGACTATTCGGAAGCTTTTAGTTAGTTATGTGATGGTAGTAATTGAAGTCTAAGGATGAGTCTCAATGAGGCAATTATTCTAAAGTATAATAAATTCGAAATGTGAAAAAGGCTTAGACCAGATTGGAACTCAACATAAAATATTTGATTTTGCGCCAAGAAAAAAGTTTTTCACAAAATATCGTAAATATGAATAAATCATCCTTCTCCTAGATGCAATCCTGAAAACGTCATGATAGTACCCGATTACGCTCGGACCTCGTAATTTGCGCACAAGTCAATTTGTTAAAATATTTTTCATATTATGAATAACAACTCAGACGAGTTTGCTTAAAATCTTCTATTTCTAATGAAATTACTTATACGTGGTTTGGGAAGTCTACTTTATGGCGCATATACGCAGAAAATGGTGTAAAATTTGTCTCAAGCAAGTCGTGCTTAACCTTTTTTAATGAGGATCGTTGTGTTCGCATCAAAAAGGTAACAGAGGATTTCAACATAATCCATTGATCGAGCCATCCTATTTGGTAAATATGTTGAAACTGTCCAAAAATCTAGAATATGGTTCTCAAAATGAGCCGGAACCGAAAAAATTTGCATAAGGCTTTGAAGACCTTCGCTTAAGAAAAATATATATTTACAACGGGTTTTTCAAAAAGATTCCATTTTCGCCACAAGTTTTTTTTTTTTTAATAAAACAAAAAATGTTAAGAATAACAATGCAATTCTTTATTCCTGCGAAAATACATTTGTTGCTACTATGTATGGAACTCGACTTCTTTTGTATGACCACCACAGGCACGCTTGCAGAATTGCAGACGCTGAACCCATTTTCCACGGTTTTCAAGCATAAATGGGCCGATACTGCTGCAATTTCACGTTCGATATTCGTATGAAGTTCATCAATCGTCGCTGGCTTGTTGGCATAGACCGTATACTTGACGCAGCCCCACAGGAAATAGTCCAACGGCTTCAAAGCGCACGACCGAGCCGGCCAATTGACTGGGCCATTTCATGAGACAACACGTTCACGAAGCTTCGTTTTCAATAAATCGATTGTGACATTCGCTGTGTGGCTTGCGGCGCCCTCCTGATGAAACCACGTATTGTCCAAGTCCATTTCGTGCAAAATATGAGCCTCACCTTTTGGATGAAAATCCAGATTATTTTCAAGTTTTTGCTCAACCCAAATCACGAACATAGCACGATTATGGTGGTCAAGTGGCTTCACTTCTCGCGTCATTTTGATCTTGTAAGGATGCAGGCCAAGATCTTTTCGCGAAATTCGCCACAATGACGTCACAAAGATGCCCAAAGTTTGTGAACGACGTGTAAGAGGCTGATTTGGGTCTTCCTCAATTGATGTGGTTGCAGCAGCAATATTTTCAACACTACGGGCACTTCTTCTCCCACTAGACGCGCAATTATTGATATGACAGGACGAATATGACGACCATAAATTGGACGTAGCGTTGAAGCCACTGACTCCGAATTTGAGTAGTAAGTTTAAATAACTTCGACTCGTTGTTGAATATTGGTCTACTTTTGTAGGGGTTTTATTGAAAACCCCGTTATCAAAAGTATGGAAAAAAATGATTAGACACCGGATTAATATTAACAGAATTGATCTACGTAGCCAGAACGGGTACGGATTTTTATTCTGTCAAAAGACTGTCACGCGACAGCTACAACAACAAAAAGAGAAAGAGGGCAATAAATATATTTTTTAGAAGCATTTACATACTTGAAAGAAACTATTTTAAAAATTCTAATTTGATATCAAATAAAAATTTAATTTTGTAAACTTTCCTACAGGACACATAGAAGACAGGATAGCACTTTAGTCTTTTGCTTGAAAATTACTCTTTTGCATGCAATATATGTTATGTTCGTATTCCTATATATGCTTATGAGTGTGAATTATGAGCAATGAAAGCAATTCAACTCATGCCATCAATCATGTCTGATATTTTTCTAAATAATATGTATATATATTTATTTTTTATAATAATTTTTTTAGTCCATTCTTGATGATGACAAGACATCTACAAAGAAGTAGATAGTCAAACTTAAAGAAACTCAGGATTAAATTGATGAAGTAGTCATATGTACAAGTGTACATGCATGCATATATAAATGTAGGATTGTAATATTTCAACGATTTTACTGACATGCGTGAGAGTTTTAACCTAAATTTATGGAAGTTACTCTTTCCAGTTGTGAAGCACTTGGTTTATTATATCATAATAGTAAATGCAATTTAGTTGTAAAACTGTAAAAGCATGAAAAATCCAATATAATGACGTCAAAATATTCTTTATCGTTAGCACCATAAAGAGTGATTCATTTCGAGGTTACCTACATTTTTTTAAGAAAAAAACACAGAAACTGAAAATTTAATGGGGAATATTTATTATCATTCAAAAGAACATTATTTGACATTTACTTTTTGAAGATTAGTTCTTGCAAAAGCTGTATTTTGTATGCTTTCAATTTAAGATCTCATTCTAAAATGCGCTAAGTCGTTCCATACGTCAGTCCGAGTTGCTGCGAACGGCTCAAAAGTGACTCTCCACGGTCTTCCTGTACACTCTCAGTTCAGGCTGCTATATTTTCTTCAATGCGTGCTGAATGTGGTCTATTCGGTCGTATATTATCCAATAATTAAAGCTAGGTCCCAAGATGGGTTGCGAATAGGGCACTCAGTAGGTCGATAAGCGATGAGCGAAGCGCGTGAAGTATAATCTTTATAGAACGGGAGTTTCCTTAATAAAATTGAAAGATTTGTAAACGTTGTTCGGACGTAAGTCTTTCCATCATTAAATACCAAACAATACTGAACAAAAATAACATGACAGCTTGACCCGACTCACGCGTATCTGTCAAATTCAAAATCGTACTTCTACTTGAATCACCCGTTATAAGTATGATTGAAGCTGGGTATTAATTTTACTTTCTTAATCCAGTCTAAATATTAGAACAGAAGGTCAAATTACACTTATACACACACACACACTACAAATTATTGTTTGTGTTTAGTAGACAGTTTGCAGGGTAGAGCCAAGTGTTTGAAAGGTGGAATCTGAATTTTCTCGATTTGTTAAACCTTGGAAAGTTACGATATGCTTAGATTGGATACTCATTAGACGCTTCTTTCGATTTACAAGAGCAAATCGAACAAACAACTGGTATAATTATACTGGTATAATGTAATAGAGTTGACATATAATTTTTAACACCATATTTACCAATTTTGACCCACTGTCACTTCTAGCTTATATGTGCAACTAGAAAATTAACATCTTAGCCAAGAATATCAAGTGTTCCTCACAACGCGTAATAAAATCTCAACCGTGGTTGAGTGGTAGTGGTAATTAAGGCAACCACCGATTTTAATGCAACAAGAAGTTAACCTAACTACTTCTATGCCATTAAAAAACAATAATACAAATAATAGAAAATGACGCTGCAAAAAGTGTGTCCGTCATAGAACTTTTCGCGTTGGTTGATTATTGTAATCTATGAACCGGTTAAATAGGACTCTGATGCGCAATCGCAGTTACAATACATATGTACATATAGACAAATGGATCTGTGTATAAGTATGTGTGGTCGAGTATCTTATGCATTTACGCACTGAGCGACAGGAATTATGAATGAAACTGAAAGTTTTAAGCCGGGCTATCTAGCTGTCAAGTTGCTTAGCGTGTGTAACGATTTGTTTACGTTTGAAAGATATATGTATACGTATGTATATGTGTAGTAAGAGCACAAGATGTTTAATATTCGTGTGAAAAATTATAAGAAAATATTTTATATAAACATACATATATTATTAAATTTGGTAAAAGCTTAAATTACTTCCACTAAATACCACACTCTTTCACATTAAATACCTGAGGCGGTCATTTTATGATATATGGAGGAAAAGCCAGAACCAGAAATTTTAATTGGCAATTAAGTTAGGATAATTTGTGTGGTTAGATATATAATTTTTCACACTAAAGGAGCATAAAGTGAAGCAATTGATAGTAATAAATAATAATTAAAAACTTATAAAATGGCTTTAACTCACATTAAATATCACTTTTATATGATGTTTATGATAACAAAACTCTCAAAAAAAAAAGTGATTAAAAATAATAAAAAACTGCCGATCTCAAAATAACATAGAATTAGTTGTTATACATTTGCAACGTGTTGCCACAGTGTGTAATATTTTTGTTGTATGTATCACCTAAAACTAAACAAGATAGATATAGGGCTATAGGGCCGGGTGATTCAAGTAGAGGTACATTTTCAATCGCCTTTTTTTTGGCGTACCAGGCGTAAGTCGTGTCAAACTGTCATGTTATTTTTGTTCAGTAATGTTTGGCTTTTCATTATGGGAAGACTTACGTCTAAACAACGTTTACCAATCGTTCAAATTTATTACGAAAATTAACGTTCTGTAAAGAATGAGTTTCGCGCGCTTCGCTCAACTTTTTGTTAACATAATCGGCCCACTGAGTATACTGTTCGCAACACCATCACTCATCTTGGGACCCAGCATTCATTATTTGGTAATATTTGACCGAATAGACTACGTCCAGCATGCAGTGAAGAAAATATGACAGCCACAGCTGAGAGTGTACACGAGGACCCTAGAGAGTCGATTCGGCACTGTTCGCAGCAACTCGTATGACTGTCGTATGGAACGACTTGGCGCATTTCACGTCGAGATCTTAAATTGAAAGCGTATAAAATACACCTAGTGCAACAACTGAAGCCGTTCGAATTGAAAAAACAACGACGGGTGGTTTTATCGGTCCAAATTTTTTTTATTTGTCTAACTGTTATAGCCCTAGGTGCCAAATATGCGAACCTTAGTACCTATAGTTGTCTTTTAACCGAAAATCTCGGTCAATGTATGGGATACACAATTGAAATTCATGGAAAACTCTTTTCTGATAATAGTAAATATGTGTGTGCGTCAAAAATGTGTTATATTAATTCTTCCTTTAGTCCCTATATACATTTTCGAGCTTTCTGGTGACATTATACCGCATATATTAGCAAATATGCAAGTTATTTTAATAGAATTGAGAGTGCGTGTTTTACTCCATACAGTGTATCTTTGTGCCTAAAATGAGTAAAGCCGAGAAAAAACTTGACCTAGCCTCCATATAACTAATATAATGATTTTCGAACAACCGGCTGAACATACTCCATATGATTGGTGATTGGTGGGAACCTTGATGAAGTCTTGGAAATATTTTATTAGTCTATCGCCTTTTAACGGCATGTAGTATTGCAAAAAAAAAAAAAAAATATAGAAAAAATCGGTTCAATGCTGCAAAATTAACTGAATGTATAAAATTGGATATAGTTTCATGGCAAAAATATCTGAAATTTGTCTACGAATTACGCATATTTCCACATACTACATATGCATAATTATTTTCGTTACTTTAATAAACATTATGCTAAATATGGTGGTAATATGAGTATGAGTTTTATACCATATATACTATACATATAAAATAGCTTGGATTCCGAACCTCTCGTTGACGTTTTGCACCTACAGATATTTCCCTGGCTTTAATCGTTGCAAGTACTATAATACAAATGTTCGTGATAAAGAGCCACTTGGTTTTAACAAATGTTGCAATTGTAATAGTTTTTTTGCTTTATTATTCAATTGATAAATAATTACAAAGCAAATTTTTGTCCTTTCCATATGTTTTATTTCCACTTTTAATGTGAAGATTTTTTAATTAAAATAATCAGTAGAAACTGCTGAGTAAATGATAAACACATTCTTATATATATATAGTATTAGTTGTCAAAAAAGCCTTGCGGTATTTTATTCGTCTCATCGGGTCATGCTATACCTTTTTGGAGAGCTAATTTCACGCGGTAACACGTGTTTGATTGATTGTCGTTTTTTTTTAAGCAAAATAAAGAGCAAATACGGCATATTTTACACTACGATAAAGGTAAAAATGCATCTCAAGCCATCAATAAAATTTGTGCAGTTTATGGATCCGATACAGTTTCCATTTTCACCGCACAACGATGGTTTCAACGTTTCCGTTCTGGTGTAGAGGTGGTCGAAGATGCGCCACGCTCCGGAACGCCTGTCGTCGAAAATTGCGATAACATCGCTGAATTGGCCGAAAGAGGCCGGCATAGTAGCAGCCGTAGCATCGGTCAAGAGCTGTGCATGAGTCATTAAAAAAAATTTTATGAACAATTGAAAATTCAATAAAAAATACCGCAAGACTTTTTTGACAACCTATGATGTATGCCACTAACATGTGGTTATGATGCTTTAAGAGGATTTTAATTATAATGAATTCACAAGAAACTTTATTTCGAATACTCCAGACTGGTTCAATGTGTCTGAAAATGAGATGAGATTTTTACGCATCAAATTTAAACGGGAATTTTAGAGGGATATAGTTTAAATGACACTAAATATTTATATATATACTATACACTTATATACATACATATGTGTATACTTATGTATGCATTTATGCGAATATATAAAATGCCATTATTTGATCGAAAGTCGAAAGTGAAAATTTTGACATAGAGTTTTTTGAAAAATATTTCTTATTTTTTTAGTAAAAACAACCCACAATTAAGAAAGTAGAAAAGTAGTAGTTAGCTTATCTTCTACCAAAATTCAGTTGCGCATGACAAATTAATTGCTACAGATTTCAAAACACTTACAATGTAATTATTATGTACATATGTATCCATGTAAACCTTGAGTACTCATACATTGTTTTAGGCAAATGTGACACACATATTTGTTAATGTATGTATGTAAGTATTCGTTTGTATAAAGATTTAAATATGAAAATGTACTTGCTACATCCGCATTTATCTTTTCAACAATCGGCATAAATATGTACACATATACATATGTATATATTATATGTATATATTATATGTATATATTATATGTGAAAGTATAATGTCGAAAAAGACATTGTTAGACAATGAAAGTTTTTAGAATCGTTCAAGCTGAGAAAGTATAAGTAACAATTTAAAACAAAATATGTAACTTTATCATTCAGACAGAATCTGAATTATTCGTTTACATATTATTATAAAGATAATAATGGAAAATATATATAATATAATATTGGTTAGGTTAGGTTATACTGACCGCCTGGCACGCCATATCTAGACCTACTGGTCCTTATTAATATTTAATAATTATTATACCAAATGGAAATTTTTTTAGTTTGAGGTGAACTTTAAGAGCCACTTGTTGTCCAAGTTCGATTCTTCGTTTGGTCCCTTGAACTCCGAAGCTCCTAGACACTTATGACGATTTCTAGATAGCGCTGCAAATGTGCATAGCAGTTGGTCCTGTGTCTCTCACCTGGGAACTGCTCTGGACTTTCTGCATGTATCGTCGGTTGTGAAATGAGGGTCAACAACTGGCTGGCAGTTCTTTCCAAACCGTGTGAGTTTTCCTAAGAGGCTTTTGCACATGATCTTTGCGTTCGTGCATGTACTTAAGGCATTCCATTTCGCACTGATTCGCCTGTCAGCCGTTTCGGAAAATTCATTGTAAATCTATTTCAGTGACTTCCGTATTTCTTGTACTTGTTCGGTAGCTAGACTTTTGGCCATCTGCATCAGCTGTTTCATTTCCCGGTATTCCTTTGTGGCCTGGAAATCAGTATATATGCAGCCAACTTCCAGCCGCCGTTACATCTACTTCTTCCCTGCTTCTAAGGATATTCTGTGAGGTAATGCGATGGGAGATTATTAATTTAATTGTTACCAGGCTATCGGATATATATATATATTCTTTTTATGTGGTTTCCTACACCGTTTTCAAAACTGCAAAGGCTTCACTGGCAGACACTGTCATATTTTGGAAGCAAAGATCCGGCTCTGAGCAATAGATTCCGGCTCGCACTCTATTCGCCGTTTTTGATCCGTCTGTATAGATGTTGTAGGTTCCGCTGAATTTGTTAGCTAGTGAGGTGTAGTTTTCGTAAATATATGCTTCGACATGTAGGCCCATACAAATTTAAAGAGTTTTTCAATCTCGATCAATTATGACTGCGGATAAACTGAAATATTCGAGTTGGACTCGCTCAGCTGAACCCATTATACCAATTAATTTGGAACGTAACTAAAATAGAAGGCCAAATGTCGCGGTTCACCACATTTGTTTTCGTCAAGATATGGTTCAAAAACTTGCCAGAAGTGTCTAATTTATATATGTTATAATACAAAAATTAATTATAATTTTCTGGTCAAGTGCCAACCAGAGATTTTTTCTAAAACGTTCAAACATAAAACATGATATTTCAGTAAGAGTAAATACAGTTGCAGAGATCCACTTTTTTGATATTGCCAACTTTAAATTCTTACTATACCCTGACTAGGGTATAATGTGGGCTTATCTGTTATAAAATGTAAACTTTGAAAACTTTCAACGGAAAATGAAATTGAATATTAGGCTAGTGCTGAAGCCATTGAATATAGTAAGAAGTCAAAAAAATCACAGTAGAATGAAACGCTTTGGAAAAGGCAGATAAAATAATAAAAGAAAAAATAGTTTATAGACAATCTGGGAGGTTGGGAAAAACGGTTTATCTGAATTTCTACCAAAAAAACCAAAAAAAAAAAAAAAAGTTCTATAGAAAAAAGTTGCATGCCAAAGTTGTAGGTAACAAAAAAAGCTACAACTTTTATATAACCTCAAAATTTATGTGAAAACCTTAAATCAAGTTATTGGTGTCTTTATTTTTTTTATTATTATTATTATTATTTTACAAAAATCTTAGACTAACCTCTTTAATTAAGGTACAGAAGAAAATGTGTTGCAAGGTCAGTAAAACGCAATACCTTACTTATTTCATTCAATAATGTAGAAAATTTTTATTTGCTTTCATAATTCAGTTTACCATACATTAGCACGTGCATTTATTGTTAACATAATGCAAAAATGACGTACAATTATTCATACAAATGTGCACACTTAGAAATGTTTGTCACTTAGATTGTATGACAGCTTACTTATCTACTAGAATAGAACAGCACCGGTAAGACGAATTGATTAATAAACTGTTGTTAAAGTAAATATTTGAACAATGCATTGTCAGACAATTGTAGACCGAAGCAAAGACCAGGTAGGAAATGTTTGCTCCAAATTTGACTAGTCTTAGCGCTCTTTCTTTGGCAAAACTTGGAGAATGGTGAATAGAACAAACAACTGATATAAATCAATTTAATCGAATAGAGAAGAGAATACCTAGTAAGTTAAAATTAGTGGCATGGCGTAGTAATAAGAAAAATGGCTCCAAATAGATTAGAGGGAAAACCTGTATTCCATTCGCTAGAACTTGAAATGTAACGAATAAATCAATAAACTGGTATAAATTAAATAGACTGGCATAATATAATAAATAAGAAAATATCTGGTAGGTCAAAATATTGCTAGTTGTAGTAAGAAAATTCGCCCTCAAGTAGATTTTTAACTAACTTCAATTGGAGAAGATTTTAAGAGTGGCGTATAGAACAAACAACTAGTATAAATATATTCGATTATGCCGAATTGAAATAGATACATGCATAAACATGGATATATTCTAATATTTTTGAGAGAGAAATTGAGAATTGAAGACGGATGTGTGTTGCCAGTTGTAATAAATACTTTCAGTATTGATTTATATATTACTAGTTTATGCACAACTGAGATAGAATTTTTACGAAAAAAAGTTAACTTACATACAAAGTTATTAATCCGGTGAGTCAACAAACCAATTAGTTCAACCAACAACAACATGTGGTTGACGCTGGTTAACTCTACCGGCTTTAATGATTCTCAACGCTCAGCTGTTTAACCGCTGCAAAGTCGGAAGCAACGCGAGCGGCACAACTAACGCCGACATTCGCGATTGTGGCTTGATCATGGCACCAGAGTGTGGCACTGGCAGTGGTACTCACGGCAGCTCACGGCTAGCAGCTAGAAAGTGGCCTTAGCACGCCGAACGGCTGCACTGTGACTGCGAAGTCAACAATGCAGTCAACGTCAGCGTCACTTTAGCGTTTGTAAGTGCGCTGTTTTACGTTCGGCGCGTACAATTGCCGAGGGAACCAACCTGCAATTGCTGGCGGCAAAAGTAAATGTATCTTTTAGTATTCAAGATATCGTAGCGCGATAAAGACGCCCAGAAAACATATCGGAGTGACTTACATCAACACTAAAATATATAATAATAAATGCGTTGGAATACGACAAATGGTTTCTAATAGCAATTAAATTACAAAATAAAAAAAACACATTTTGTATTTAATTGAAAAAAGATTTGAGACAATTTACAATAAAGTGTTGGTGCAATTAAATACAAAAACAAACAAATTACTTTGATTTTTTTTTTTGCAAATTTTGCGCTTTTTGTTTGGAGAATTTTTTGTTGCCGGCTTAAAAAACAGTTGTGTGCATAATTTTTGCAAGAAACGTGCAAAAAAATAAATGCAAAACAGCAAGCAAAACAAAATAGAAAATATAAACAAGTGTCAGTTAAAATATTATGCGTCGCAAATAAATAAAAAACATAAAAAAATACAGAAAACTGGTTTGTGAAAATAAAATCCAATTAGTTTGCAGCAGAAGGGAAATATACAACGTGTAACAAGCAAAATGATCGTCGAAAGTGAGGTGTGTGTGCGTTTACATAATGACATAAGTAATTTTAATTTTTTTTTTTATACAATCGTTAATGATTATTAACGTGAATTTATTTGGAGTAATATGTTAAAGGAGCTTAAGTTGACTTAAGTCGAGTTTAGTTAAGGTTTATATATTTTTTGCTTTCTGGTAAAATTTCTCTGGTCACTTTGTTTATAGTGGATTCTAAAGTTAAAGTATAAAGTTGAAGAATTACCTCATGTCTTATATTTTTTTTAGGAAAACTGGTTTTGTCAAATTTGACTGAAGTTGACTTAAGCTTGTTAAACATATTATATTTACAGATCTTTGCAATGTACTTTTAATGTAAAAAAAATTTATTTATGTAGTTTCAAAGCATTAATTACTCAATTAGTTACTTAATTAAACATTTAATGACGTATTTAGTACATTTTATTGTGAACTCGTGCTCCTACTTGACAATAAAGTTCGTAGTTATGACTAGGTGTATAGATTATGTTTAGAATATTACACTGTTATATCGCTAAGACTATGCAAAATTTTTTAAAACAGAAAAATTATACTATTTTCATGCTCTTCTAAGTTAAGTTGCTATTAAGCCGATATATGGGTTTCCTCCGGTAAATAGATTCTTTTTCAACAATTTTTTTCTCATATAAAAATTAGATATTTTATTACAATTGTTTATTGTTACAAACATCTACCATTAACGAAGAAATTCTGAAATTTTTGGAAAAAAATATTTCAAACTCGTCCATTGCGACGGCATTTCCGGTGACCCCTCGGAAAAAAGATGCGCCCGTGTTGGCAGGGCAACTCTTTACAGGATCATCTAAAGTGAAAAAATACGTGGTTTAGTTAAAACCTTATCTTAGAACTTGGAAGAAGGAAAAAAAACTGAAAATTGGATTTTTTGCAGATACTTGAGATGAAAATTGCAATGAAAATTTCGCGACATTTTTTTTCAAATAGTTGTAATCGAAAAAACATTTTCTTTAAGAATTGTATCTCGAAGACCTGTGTGAAGAACGGTTTAGTAGTTCTCGAGAAATCTTCTCAGTGGACTTCAAAACACAGTTTCGAGAAAAACGCGAGAAAAAAGACGACGCACTTAGCCTATCTAGCCTCGAGCGCAAAAATTCTTATGGCTGTACCTCTGAAACTATTACTCGAATCACCTTGAAAATATTGGACATTTTTCTAAAGGTGTTGTAGAATTTAATAAGACAATAAAAAAAAATCGATAGTTTGAAAACCGTAAATCCATGTAGTCCCTTCAGAAAATACTTTAATTATTTATTGGTTAATTCCATTTGTGAATTTGAAAATATCGATTTTGGCTTTTCAATATATGTATATCGTACGTATGTATGTATATAAGAAGTAAATATGTAGACTTATATATATACATGTAGTATATATATTTGAAAATATACTCCGAGGTAGATGGGCTAAATAGTTGCGGCGCTTTTTGGTATGAAACACGTTTTTCCCGAAAGGCTGTCGAGGAGAAAAATTTCTCCGAAACGGCTTAACCAATCGGCTTGAATATTGTGTACAATACATATTTATCAAGTTACGATCGCAGAAACAAAATTTTTTATAATAATTTCGTTTTTACAATGTAATTTTTCAAAGTATACTTTGTTTCGCAAAAAGTACTTTTTTTTAAGAAAACATTTAGTCAAAAATAAAAATTTTGACTTATGTTTCGCTCATTACCTCTACCATTATGCATCTATTTTTTTTATTTGAGATAATTTTAAACATAAAAAAGCCGCCGCCAGGCACTCTTTTCGAAGTGCTCCTGATCTTTAGACAACGTCATATAAGGCTTCCAAAATTTTTTAACGTGTATCGTCGATCATTAGATTCTATAAATATGTCTTATTTTTATTTATTTATTATATAAAATATCTCTTCAAAAATAAATCATTAAAAACTCWTAAATTCTTAGAAAATATTTTGCCTTTATATCTATAATTTATTAGAAAAAAAAAATCATATTTACTTTTACTTTCAACAAATTATTACAATTTTCTCTACATTAACATGATTTTATTCATTTGAAAAGCGAAAAATAGAAATTTCCCCAAATTTAATTAAATTAGAATGAGAAAGTGTGTCACAATTTTACAACACAATTGCTTCAAACATTGAAATTAATAAAGCCTATATAAATATTTAAATGTTTTAGCATACACATACATACATATATGTCATATTTACATGCAGTGATTTGTATGTTCAATAAGCCACAGCGTTCATTCAACGCCATTGAAGAAACCACGCACAAATGTGCAACACTTGCGCAAACCAAATTAAAGGCAACAAACAAATATATTTACAAACATACACACACCGCTGCACTTTTATGTACTCTACATATGTATGTATAGGTATGCATTTCTTTGCATGTGCCCAAACACGGCTGCTTGAGTGATGAATGGAAAATTTCCACAAATGCAGACAAACTACATACATACATATGGTTGTAAATGTATGTACAAACTTGCATATATGTATACATATGTATTTATGCTTCACTAAAGAGAGCACAAGAATTAAAAGTGAATAAAAGACCAATGAGACACCGTCGAAGAAGCGTGTGGCGCTGAGTACGCACAAATATCGGCCCGGTCGACTGATTGTCTAACCGTACGTCTGTTTATATTTGCGGTAGAGGCAACGATATCGAATGTGGCATGATATTTCTGAATTTTTGGGATTTCTTCTTTGCGTGTAGTTCTGGCAGTTAGGGATGGTTGGAAAATATTGGTGTTTTTCAAACAGTTTTCAAAATACGAATGGCAACACTGAGTTCAACTAATTGATTCCTTGATATGAGGGAATATAATAGAGATCTATATAATATGTACTAGCGGTTTGTTCCATTAATTTGAAATACAATTTCTAAATTCCCTGCTCAATTCGAAAACCAATGAACCACCTTTTTTACCGTAAAAAATACATAAATTTGACAGTTAATCGTCGTCTCATATCCGCATTTTCAATAAGTAGAGCACTACTGATTTTTAAATCACTTTTATTAAAATCCCGAAATTTCGGGGTTGTCAAATATAGCTGCTGCTATCCTACTATACCAGTTTATAATGTAGCCCTGCTAACCCGTCCAAAACTTTATTTAAAATCCCGAAATTTTGGTATTTCGGGATTGTCAGACTTGGCTGCTGCTATAATTCCTACTATACCGGTTAGTAATGTAGCACTGATAAACTGTTAGAAATTTTTATTAGAACCCCGAAATTTTGGTGTCTCGGGATTGTCAAACATAACTACTGCTGCACTCCCTACTATACCAATTAATAGCGTAGGACTGATCCATTAATTTTTTTTTTTATTAATTAAAACCCCGAAATTTCGGTATTTCGGAACTGCCAGTCATAGCTTGTGCTCCCTACTATACCACTTAATAATATAGCACCGATAAGCTGTCAGAAACTTTGGTTTGCTATAAATAAAAAAACATTTCACAAATAATCAAAGTTTCTGCTTGGATTCGGCAATATTACAATAAACATTTTGGTAATCGAATTCACTTCCTGCTTGTTTGTAAAACTCAGTTTGCGTATACGCTAAAAATTCCAGTTTATTTGAATATTAAACAGCTGCGGTCTTAAGCGGAAAATTACGTAAGCTATAAATCTATAATTGCCATTACAACTAAAAACCAGTCACGTTACCCACATACATATATTTTTAAATACAAAGAAGACGTCTTTAATTACAAGGTATTTTTCCAAAGAGTTCATCAATTTCTTTTCAACTTTTCTTGAATTATTTTCGCATTGCTTTACATATTCGGTTAGAATTGCATTTCAAGAATATGAAATGCTGTAGAACTGCTCAAATAAACAATAATCCCGTTGCTAGCTGTGTTTTGGCATTTAAAAATCACGTGATCAGCATAAATATGTGACGTTAATTGCGTCCGTTGTATGACATTTAAATATCGTATAACTAAATTTCGCTCTTTTTTTATGGTGCTGTCCTCATGTGCGAATAGAACGCTCGTTGAGTACGCATCTTTACAGTTATATGTATATTCATAGCTTCATTTGTACAAACATGGCAATAATCGTTCATTTAGCGACATAAGCGTTTAATTGTCATTCGTCACAATAACAATCTTCAGACACAATTACCGTAAATCACAGATAAGGTTGACAAACGTGTGAAATTTTTGAGTTGTCACACACTGCGTTATTCTCGTTTTCCTTTACTGTAAGACATAGTTAACATAATGGTTTCATAATTTCATAGGATTTGTTGTTGTAGTGAAGCTTCTTCTACTTATTATACTTTAATTGAAGGAATTTGTAACGCAATTGAAATTGAAGGCTTTAACGATCTTTCAAATTAGCTGTCTTCGATTCGCCATTCTTGCGCGTTGGCCTCTTGTGAAAAGCAACAATAAAGTTATTGACTTAACTTTGCGCAAAAGCATACTCGCATACCTCTTTAAATAGAGTGTTTCCAATTTGTTTAAACATCAGTTTAGTTTGTTCGATTCGCTACTCTTCAAAGTTTGGCGAATCGAAGAGCGCTATTATTATTTGTTAGACCAATAATTCAAGTAAAATGTAATGTTCGCCTTTAATAGTGTTCTTCTGGGAAAGCAGAATATGGTCACAGATATTAATATATACATATATACATATATACATATATGCTGTTTTTGTGCACATTTGACAATGCTAACCGATTAGACTATCTTTGAAATCTAGTACTAAATTACCAATGTATGTAAGTATAGTGCATACATATATGTGGACACTCCCTTCGATAGCGTAAAAAGGTGACTAACCCGAGTCAAGAGATGCTGCAGAGAGGTTGGTTTGAATATCAACTCCGGCCATTGTCCCATTTACGAGACGCAAGTCTCTACCTGGCGAGGAACCCTCGTATTATCACTAACTATATCTCAAGGGAGTTCACTAAGAAGTTTAAAGTTACCCTTTGCAATAAGGCTGAATGTAACGATTCCGCTTTCGAGCTACTGTTTAGGGGTCTCCATGCTTTTGTATAGTTTTCCGAGCATATTTTTAGCAGAGGTCTTTGCTAGAAGTTGGTGCGCAGAGTTAAACCAGCAAAGCAACTATCGAAATGAACGTATACCTATACTGACCAATACAATCGCCACGAGATCATATTGTTATTGGTGCAGGAGTGTATAGAACGATTGAACAGTCTATTAGATCCCTCCAAGCGAAAAACTTACGCTACTTGTCGCCTTCTACACTGGTCATTGTAAGCTCAAGAAGCGCTTATATAACATGAGCCTAGCTTCTTGTGCCAATGGCCGGTTCTGCGACTTAAAGTCTGAAACTCCAGAACACCAGCTAATGAACTGCACAACAGTCTGTAGGCGCAGGATAAATTCCCTTGGGTGCTTTTAAATACTCTGTTAAAGGAGATTCCCACAATTAAGTAACATAACCTCAATATATTTCAAATTTTATATGTTATAGTTTATTATTAAACAGTCTGCCATGGACTTTAAATATAAATTTGTCTATTTTGTTATAACATATACTCAGCATGTACGAGGTGCACTGAAAAAGTTCGGTTAATTTAAATTCTTTTCGAAAGCGTTTTCCTCAACATAATGTACGATCGAGTACACTTCTTTGAAGCTTCAGAAAGCTTCTTAAGACCATAGGGGGTTTTTCACCAATTCATTTTGATTTTTGACACCATCAGCTCTAATTTCGACTCAAAAAGTCATATGTATTCCCATAATTAATCGTTCATTATAGCCTTTTGAACAAATCAGCGCCTTCATTAATATCAATCAACAGCTGTCGGGAGATGTTTGAAAGAGTTTACATATTTTCGCAAACACTTTGAAATATTCTTCGGATCATCACTATTTCATCTTGGAACGTTGAAACTGAGACTTCTTTAAAGACGATTCGACCAACAAAAAATCACTTTCAAGCTTAAGCTATCTAGCTATTCCATTATACGAGTACTTATAGCAGACATTGTAATTAAACGGTCACAGTTCTATTGCTTTGGATTACTTACTTCCATTCTTATATAAATTTTGACAAAAATTTTGTGATTTATTTTTTCAATGGAGGGAATTGCCGTTCCTTCAAGTTACATTAAATTCTAGTCGATTTTTTAGCCTCTTATATTCGAAAAGTAGCGTAACTTTTTGAACACACCTCGTATGCGAGTAAATGAATACTCTGTTGCCTCTAATGTGTCCTTGCCAAGTTTCTACTATCGCATTCCGCTAGCCATTTACTATGTATATACACACATACATATACATACATATGTATATGTGTACTATAAGTTTTATATAAAAGCTAAGTCCATACTATAATTCTCTAATGTGTAAGGGTAAAGTAAACAGTTTTAAATTAATTTTTATTAATCGCTGCCATGTTATTTGTGCAATCATTTATCGAGCAATGGCATGACATTTAAGCCATTTAATTGCAATACATAATATAATTACGTTTAAGAATTAAGATCATTGACTCTTTGCTTGGCATACGAAGTGGCACAAATATGTCTGTGTGTATGTAAGTATTCTATACATTAGAGCGGCTCGATTTTTTTACTATAAGAACGCACATGCGGAGATGGAGAGCACCTACCTATTAAATTTCATTGAGATTTTTTTTTTTAATCCCTATAATTCCTAGGAAAGTTCACCTCATTCTTCGTTGGCTTGAAACCGGTTTTAGACCAGTGGTCTCTTGGGCAAAGTTGTTCAGAATGAGCCGTAGATCATTTCAAGCTAACGCAATTTTTCCTTTTTCTTGGCGCCCTGTAAATCGACCCCCTCTAATTTACATAGATACGTTTATAAATACCAGAAAATACACTGGCGCCGTGAAAAATAAGCGAAAATGAAATACTTTGTGAAATTGGGTTTTTGTCGTAATTTATTTGTTTTGAAAAATTGCCAAATTTTCTCTTATATACTTAAATAAACAAAGAAAACAAAAAAAAAAAAAAAAAAAAAAAAAAAAAAAAACAAAGCCAATACCACAGCTAAAGTATTAGTATTATTAAAATATCTAACCATAATAAAAACAATTATATAGGTGAAGTGGTAAAAATATAAATTTATATCAACAAGTTGCAACCGGAAAATGAAGAGCAAAAAAAAAAAACGATTTAAGTAGTTCAATGTTAACGTATAACCTAAAAATAGAGACATTCATAATCAAACAATAATTTAGTCATTTTGGTTTCCTTTATGAAAATATATAAACCAACACCCAGCATTCTGTATGTCATGAACTACACTATTCAATATAGCACAAAGTTTAAAATGATCCCAACGGTATAGATATCGTAACTACTTGTATTTCAGGACAAGTATAAAATGGACGCATAAAATTTAGTACCATATCTTCTCTTTTACACTCGTAATTATAAAAGGTGATTTATTTCGAGGTTACCTACTTAAAAAAAAAAAACCCCAGAAACTTCAAACTTTATGGGGATTATTTATTATCCCTCGGGGGATTATGGGGATTATTCATTATTCATAAATTATCCGAATGTTGGCCGCGGCTACTTCTCAGATAGTCCGTCCGTTGAGTCCACTTTTCGATGACTCGTTCCAGCATTTCAATTGGTAATTGGCAAATAACACACGTGATGTTTTGCTCTAAGGCTTGAATCAAAGCGGGATTGTCCACATAGACTTTAGACTTTACATATCCGCACAGGATAAAATCTAACGATGTGATATTACACGATCCTGGTGGACAATCGATCAGCGTGAAACTATCTGCTCGCCGATATGTTATCTCAATAAATCCATTGATTGATGCGATGTGTGTGAAGTAGCGACGCCTTGTTGAAACCAAAAGTCGCCGAGATTACGAGCTTCAATTTCAGGTTATGGCGTGATAACGGTCGCCATTGGCGGTTATCCGGAGCGATGATTACACCGGCCTTCAAACCATACCAAACTGCTGTTTTATCTGGATAAAATGGCAGCTCTTGAATATCCTTAGGTTGCTTTTCGTCCTAAATGTGGCAATTTTGTTTGTTTACGTACCTCTTTGAGCCAGAAATGGGCCTTATCGCTGAATAAAATTTAGCGTCGAAACGTCGGCAGGTCGAGCGACTTCAGTCCTTGCACAGACTGTATGCTTTCAATTTAAGATCTCGACGTAAAATGCGTCATATCGTTCCATACTCCAGTCCGAGTTGCTACACTGCGTGCTGGACGTGTTCTATTCTGGCGAATATTATCCAAGAATGAATCCTGGGCTTTAAGATGGGTGATGGTGTTGCGAGTAGTATGCTTAGTAGGCCGATTATGTTGACTATAACTTGAGCGAAGTGAAAAAGATAATTTATAGCACATGAAGTATAAGACAATGCCTACAGCAGCCGGCTCAGGATTTTAGGCCATTGGGGTTAGACACTGACTCATCACAGGAATGGTATCATACTCGACCCTGTTAATGATATCGAGCAAAATTGGCAATGAGACCCATGAGGAAGTAAGGGTGAAACGAAAAGGTGAAATAGGAACAGGACCGGGGTTCTTCTGTAGTAATCCATATACAGAAAGTAGTTTTAAACTAAATGCCTACAATTGAGTATTTAAGTGAACTTCTGTTCTAACCAGTAAGTTCATAAACCCCTACACTTACCTTTAAGATCACGCGCAGAGGATGATGAGAGCCGTATGAGACGGCTAATTAAGAGACATTAGACAGCTGGGATGAGAAAGAGTGAGTTTTTTTTACCAAATCTCCTGGGTTGCTGGATAAGAGTTAATTTGGTTACCACCCGGGAGCACAATGGCCGTAATATTGGCCTAAGTGCGATCGCCTGAGGTCTGATCTGGACTGATCTCTTTCAACTAATCAACCGATTTATGTATGAAAACACACGCTGTTACTTAAAGAGAAAAAGTACTTAAATCTAATATTTTAAAAATTCCAATAACTTATAAAAATTTTATAAAAATTCATAATTTAAAATTTGTAAAATAAAGTGTTTAGTTTAATTTTTCCGTCAATGTGCAGACTAGTGTAATTTCTAACAAGAAAACACCGCCACCCACACACAATAAAAATATTTACTCATATCTGCGCCCGCAGTTGGACTTAAATAAATTCTTTTGCTCATTTTGTTTTTTTTTTTTTCACTCAGCTGTTGGCCAATACCTATTTTCATACACACATACATATATACAAAACATTGTACGTATATGTACTTTGTAGCAAATACCAACAGCCCACTTTATATTTGTTTTGTCATTGATAATTTCCCACACGGTTAAATAGTTCGTCAGGGCTAAGCGGCTCGCCGCAGACAATGATGGTCAATGGGGCTTGGCAAATATGAGATCACCAAATCTGTCCCCGATTCTGTAAGTTCCTACAATTAAAATTGAAATAATTTTTGGCTTAGAGTCTCATTTTGTACTCTTTTATCTCATTATACTCTCGCAACAAAGTTGCTAAGTCCTAAAACTAAAAGAATCAGATATAGGGTTATACATATATACCAAAGTGATCAGGGTGACGAGTAGAGTTGAAATCCGGATGTCTGTCTGTCCGTCCGTGCCAGCTGTAACTTGAGTAAAAATTGTGATATCATGATGAAAATTGCTACACGTATTTCTTGGCTCCATAAGAACGTTAAGTTCGAAGATGGGCAAATCGGCCCACTGCCACACCCATAAAATGGCTAAACCGAAAACGTATAAAGTGTCATAACTAAGCCATAAATAAAGATATTAACGTGAAATTTGGCACAAAGGATCGCATTAAGGAGGGTCATATTTGGACGTAATTTTTTTGGAAAAGTGGGCGTGGCCCCGCCCCCTACTAAGTTTTTTGTACTTATCTCGGAAACTACTATAGCTATGTCAACCAAACTCTATAGAGTCGTTYCCTTCAGGCATTTCCAYATACAGTTCAAAAATGGAAGAAATCGGATAATAACCACGCCCACCTCCCATACAAAGGTTATGTTGAAAATCACTAAAAGTGCGTTAACCGACTAACAGAAAACGTCAGAAACACTAAATTTTTACGGAAGAAATAGCAGAAGGAGGCTGCACCCAGGCTTGTTTTAAAAGTTGAAAATGGGCGTGGAGTCGCCCACTTATGGGCCAAAAAACATATCTCAGGAACTACTCGACCGATTTCAATGAAATTCGGTATATAATATTTTCTTAACACCCTGATGACATGTACGAAATATATACATTAGGAACCAAAGATGATAGTGGAATACAACTTCAGACAAATACGGTATTTGAGCTGAGGTATCCCTTGTGGAAAAATTGTCGTGATCGGACTATAACTTTTCAAGGTCCCCGATATCGAACACGAAGAACTCAGTGCCTAACCTAACCCAACCTAATTTTTCACACAAAATATCGGTAAATCTCTCAGATATTTTCATGTAATTCCGAAGGCATCATTTTTATACTCTCGCAAAAAAGTTGCTAATAACGGTATATATCGTCAGATATATTGTTACATATACCAATGTGATCAGGGTGGCGAGTAGAGTTGAAATCCGGATGTCTGTCTATCCGTCCGTGCAAGCTGTAACTTGAGTAAAAATTGAGATATCTTGATGAAATTTGTCATGCGAGAGTATAAAATGTTCGGCGACACCCGAACTTAGCACTTCCTTACTGGTTTTATTTCCTTTTGTTTTGGGAATATGTAATTTACTCGACGCTTTTCAAAACGCGCTAAAAGGGTGAATGACTATTTAGGTGAATGAATGCAATTAGATTGTATATAAACATGCCGTGACCTTGTGATCGAGTGCAAAATGCTAATTTAGTCTTACTCGTGCTGCAACTTTTTCTACATGATGCGGGATTTTTTACAACTACTTGGTAAATAACAATAGAACAGGTTCGTTTAGCTGGCACTTACAAGTAGAAGACTGGTTAACATCCAAAAACGTGATCAATATTGGGAAACCAACGATCTGGACAGAAGCATGGTAAAGAAAATCAAAACCGATGGAACGAGCTACAGGGGCAAAACTGTCATGTGCAAAACGGTAAATTGGAATTACATAAAATTCCTTTTGATAATCAAAAAAAGAGACTGTAGGAAGATCAACGGAATATTAACTGGTGGCAACACACCCCCTCAAAAAGGGGCTGACAAATCGAGACGATTGTAGAAAATGTTTAGAGCAAGGCACCAGAGAAACAATGAAGCATCTCTTTTGTCCTTGTTCCGCCTTGGCAAGGCTACGCAGTAAGCATCTGGACTCCCCACGGTACGATACACTGGAGCAGGTATCGATAACGAGGCCACAGAGTTTGTCAAAATTCGCGTCAACCGGTGGTATCCTAAAGGGTGACTATTACTAATAGACCTAATAACTGCACTTTGATAAGTTTAAACGTCTAGAAATGAGCCTGTAAAGACTGTGAATGCGCTTTACCTTAAAAAAAAGTTCACAAAATTTTGGATGACCGTTAAGTGAAGTTATTCGAGATAGCAGACACTCTAAAGATATCAACTGAAAGTGTACAACATATTGTTAACGAATATTTTGGTATGAGAAAGCTGTGTACAATTTGGATGCACCTCGAGCTCACTTTTGCCCAAAAAAATGACGAGTTGAGAATACAGAGCAGTGTTGGAGATGTTCAAGCGCAATAAAACCGAATTTTTGCGTCGACATGTGACAATGAATGAAAGACGGCTTCATAATTTCACTCTCTAATTCCAGTGGACTGCACTCGTTGAACCCGTTTCAAAGTGTAGAAAAACGCAATAGTCACCTGTCTAGGTTATGGCTTCTGTATATTATATATATATATATATATATACTATATATTTTATTATAAGTATAGAGCGTTTTTGTATAGTTTTAGGGACGAAATTACGGAAAAAGATCGTATTTGAGGAAAAATAAAGTGTTGTTTCACCATGTCAGTAAACCGTGGGACAAGTCAGTGAAAACATTTTCGACGTCGAAAGAAACATAGGCTTATTTCTAATCAAAGATCTAATTAGTATATCACACTTGAAGCGAACTATGTTGAAAAAAAAAAACCTTTTTTTGCCAAAAATGTGTGTTTTCTATTCTGGGTTGGGAACTTTTGAATTGACCTTTTAATCTAACTGATACCACGCGAGACACAGATTACTAAAGCCGTCTATTGGAAAAATAATGGATTTCATTTCACTTGAAGTTATATGACTAATCGAAGATGTTTGTTACTTCTTCACGACCAAATGCCTTCAGCGATTTTACTAAACTGTGGTATAAAGTTAGCTGATATCCGGGATTACTACTACTTTAATATGTTAAGCTCATTGGAAAATGGATGACAATGAATTCGCGGATAATGTATGTATTATAGGGAACTCTGTATGTAATTTTTTTGTTTAAAACTCGTTCCWAAAAATGACGCCTAATTCTTATGTATGTATATATTTTGTCGATTTTTCGATTTTACTTTCTCTTCTCTTCTATTTCGTAGTTGGCAACTTTGTAACAAATTCTCTTCTGTGCAAAAGTATGTATTAATATTTTCTGAAATGCTTTTGAAGTACCTACCCAGACTTTCACTTAAAATATTATATTCTCTAATTATTGCAAATACACGGTGGGCCATCTAATGTTTTAAATTTGAATTATCTATATTTCGACATTGGAAATGTCAAATACCATTCGGAAAGTGACAGATATTCAGTAAAAAGTCTAAAATTTACGAAATGGGTCGCTATTCACTAGAAGAAACCTGGGATTAATTGAAAACTTTTTTCTAAAGATCGTTTCGTCCTAGGATGGTAAATTTTACTGAAAAATCATCATTTCGATTGTTACGTTAACAAGCAGAATTGTCGCATTTGGGGCACAGAAAATCCGCACGTAATCGTCGAGAAGCCAATGCACCCAGCACGAATCATTTTATGATGCGGATTTTGGTGTGGTGGAATCATCGACCCTTTTGTCTTCGAAAATGAAGAAGGAACCGGCGTAACCATCAATAGTGATATCGCGCAATGTTAACCGAATTTTTCTTCAAGCAAATTGAAGAGGAAGACTTGGACAACATTTGGCTCCAGCTGGACGGCGCTACATGCCATACAGCAAACGTTACACTCAATCTTTCACGCCCTATCTTCGAAAATCGCATAATCGGGCAAAAGAGGTGATGTGAATCGGCCTTACAGAAGCTGCGATTTAACTCCGTTGGACTATTTTCTGTGGGAAGCTGTTAAAGATAAATGTTACGCCAACTATCCAGAAACAATTCAAAATCTAAAGTATCAGATTCAAGCTGCTGTAGCTGCCGTAAGGCCTGAAACCATCGAGAAAGTACACCAAAATTAGATGGATGGGATAAGATGCTGTAAACTTAGCCGTGGTGGTCAGTTGTTCGAAATTGTTTTCCACAAATAAATTTCACAACCTTTTAAATAAATCGTAGACCTTTGAAAAACATCAAGCCGTTTTTGTTTTATTGACCTTTTAAATTTAAAATTTTATATGGCCCACCCTGTATATAAAATAACAGCAATTATAACCAGATAAAATCGAAATAGACGAAAACTTTGTAGTAATTAAATACATAAAAATATACTACATATAAGTATCAAAACTCAAATGCAAAATATTTATAATAATATGAAATTCAGGTCTTATTTCGAAATATTTTTAAAATCTGATCAACTTATGTATTAATATATTGTATATGTGCAACAAATTCATATATATAGAAAACCACACGTCATAAGTTTTTAAGTAGAAGCTCATGACTCCCTACTTGTCTAATGTAAAAAGATATGTAGTTAGTTGTTACCTTGATATAAAAACTATGCTAAGTCACATGTGTCTTAAAAAGTCACATGTATCAATGCATTACATTAAAGAACTTAAACCCATCTTTATATATTTTTATAATACATGACTAATATTGTTACTTTGATTTGATGGATAGGAAAATAAATTGAGTAAAGACAACTTAACAATTTAATGTACAAATCTTGATAAACACATTAGTATAATATTGGTTTATTTAAAATGAACATGTTTAGAATTGATAAGATAATTTATCATTTATCTACTGTTGCAACACTAAAATTTGTGTCTAGACGAGTAGCACTCGAATGTTATCGCCTGCATTTCGTCGGCAATATATAATTACATGGATTGCATACTTTTAGATGGTTTAATTTTAGTGATCTTGTGTTTCATACAAAAATAGCTTTATTTTCTTCCGGGTGATTAGTGTGATACTCTAAACAGGTTGTAATAAGTGTGGTTTTACAAAAATAGCTTTATGACAATTCTCTGACAATTTATGAAACGGTAATATTAAGTGTACTACTGAATTTGAAATACCCAGAAAAAAAGTCTGAGTACTTATCACACTTCTTTATAAAGGCGAAAATTTGTCAGTGTGTATGTTAGTTACTCTTTCACGATTAAACGCATAGAGCGATTTTAATAAAGTTTGTTACGGAGTTAGTCTCAGCTAACTGAATTAACATATAGGCTACGTTACTGCGTGAAAATATGTTATTCGTATGGGAAAACCGACGAAAATTAATTCGCGAAAAATGTATAAAAATACATATACTAATACAGATATATACAGATTAAAATATATAAGGGTAGTGACCAGGTCATTTTCACCGTGAGACAGGAGAGTAACGGTAAAATTAATCCAAAGGATGAGGTCCGTATGCCAAGATATTTCGTGCGGGCCGATATGTAAGTAGTACTGCAGCGGCGTGGAGATACTAGGCTTACCGTTACATGAAAGGCACTTAACAGTGACCCACCTTACATCTCCCAAACGGCGAGCGGTTTTATAGCGGTGCCAGGAAGACGGGTTAGATCGAGCGTTGTTCTTTGTAGATGTAGCAAGGTATTACACGTGAAATGCGTAACGAAAAGAATGGATACGTCCAGTGCAGGCCGCATCCGTTGACTGTTAGAATGTTGTGAAATATCAGATGCCCTGAGTCGAATTTATATCGTATACAATAACAATGAATGTGTGTGTATACGGTTGTCGCTGGCTACAATCAAAGGCCCCCACCAGTTTTTAAGCGGTGAATCGTAGATGTGCCCCTGTATGTGGAAAAGCCCCTTTCGAGAGCATGTGAGGCGATGGGTTTGCTTGAAGGTGCCGGCCAAACTATACACGACGCCATGTTGTGTGTGTCAGCGATCTTGTTGAGAGAGCTCTTTGCGATTGTGATAAACACTTGCGGACTCTCCAATCCCCGGTAATTGTGGGACAAGTATAAAAACGCTTTGTCAGAAGATATTGGTAGATAACGCTAGCCAACGATGACTTAATTTTTATAGAATTGCTGAAATTTATTGAGGGTAAAATTTTTGCGATGGCTGGAAAATTACTGCACGATTTAGTATGTCTGCCCCACAGAGACCGGAGAAGCTATCCACTGATTTAGTCAGAGAGCTTGGTTATAATAATCTAGTCAATCAAACAGAGCCCCAATTACTACCAAATGAAGGAAATTTTTCAATTTAATAACAAACTGCGTAGCTAGCGGACAAAGGAATTTTTTTTCTTAGACGCACCTGAGGACACCGGCAAAATTTTCTATACAAACTCACTGCTGGCACAGATAAAGTTGTTAGTCGAGCTTTTTGTGATCAATAATGTTTTTATGTACATTTTTCCTCAATATAATTGTATCAGGCCCTTGTTTTTGAAGAACTATTGGAATAAATAGCAATACCTGTTTTTATTTGTATACTTTTATATGGTCGCACCCTCAGGTTTCCACAATGCCTTTTTAAACCAGCACATAAATATACAGTGCTAAAAAATTATATAAAAAACAATTGTTATAAACAATTTTATGACAAAGTAAAGAAGCACACATTTCTCACATTAATCACGAACTTGGAGAGTTGCCCAAAAATTTTCTTAAGAACGTCAATTGACTTTTCAGACGCAACAACTTTACCTATGCCAATATTTTACTTGCCAAAATGCATTACTTTGTTTTTAGCTTTAATACTTTAAGTAAATTTTCGTGTTATTAAAAATAGATGAGTAAATGTGCCAAAGCTCAAAACTTTCCATTATGCCTTTATACCTTGAAGCTCCACCGAGTAAGAACAAAAACCAAAAATCCACAAAATAAATTGACTATTCATTGCCGCTATATAGTGTCGGTATTTATATATTTCTATATATATTTAATTATTTTTTAACTGATACATATATACTACATGTGAGTCAAGTTATACTTTGCACCGCTTGTCGCCGTTTGCTTCAATTAAAACTAATCAAAATTTGCTTGCACACAATAGTTAATAGAAAAAGTGAAAAGGCCTTTGATTGTCAGCGGTGTCGCGTGTTCTCCAACTCTCGTCAAGCATTTAACATTTTTGAACTAATGTTATAAGTTGTCAAAGAAAAATAAGCCGACGTATGCTCATCAACACGATCAAGATGATTTGTGTAGTTACATTGCATAATTCTTCGAAGACACCACTCCTCTCCGAGCGCAACCAATTTGCATGTGTGCTATTTGTTGTCGTTCTCTCGCGAGATCTTATAGTTAAACCTACCGGTTCTGCTCGTCTCGTGTATATACGAGTATGCATTCCAACTTAGCGGCATGTGGTCACGTTTTCGGTTGTTGATGCTTCCAATTATTCAGCTAATATTTGCCGCTTCCATTCAATTCCAATTTACTTCTCATTTATTATGATTTCTAATACATATACACACTGTTATTTACATATGTCTCTCTATACTTTTTCCTGCATTTATTTTTATGGACCTATTTGGTGATAATTGCTTTGATGGGCATGCAAATAGTTATTGTTTTCTCACTCTCCATTAAATAAAGCAATTACTATTCGGAATTGTCTAAAATGTTGAGAAAAATTTTTACGATTATTTTAATAGCTCAAAATACATTTGTTATGTTAATAGTTACTTTAATTGTAGGGAAACTATATATATATGTACAGAGTGATTGTAGTCAGCATTAGGGCGCAAAACTTCTAATACAAAAGCCAATTTAAACGAAAAAGGCAATAGAGAAAAAACTTGGGACTCGGGGAATATATAAGTTGCGGGCTTAAAATTTTCTAGAAATCCTTCGGTAGAGATTTTCTTTAATTACTTTTTAATTATGTATTGGAAAAGTGTGGTTAATAAATTTATTTTATTTTTTTTTGGAGCGAATCTCAATATTTATTCATAAATCTATAGTTGAGTTTTGACTACAAATATTGGTTGATGTCAGGTGCTGATATTTATATTAAGTATCGACTTTAGTATCGAACTGATTTTATCTACAAGAACTTGTATGTTTCTCAATACCACGTATTATTAACATGACACAGCGCATAAAATGTTCCCTGGGTTTCATAAACTACCTTACATACAATCACCAATCATCTAGAGTAAAATCAGCCGATGTTCGAAAATTCGAATATTAGTTATATGAGGTATAGGCAAATTTTCGGAACTCAACTCATTTGTAGCACGCGGAGACACTACTATCAGGAAAGGATACTCTGTGAATTTCAATTATAAATCTGACACATTAACCAATATTTGTGGTAAAAAGTCAACTATAAATACCGAGGTCGATATATTCGGTACACAAGGGGTTACACAGTTTTTGTTTGATTTGAACAATTTTTGGTATTATTCGTGTAAAGTTTTATTCCGTTATATTAATTTCTCCTTGATTTGTACACCCGAATGGAAAAAATCAGATAGAATTTATTACGAAGGTAGGCGTGGTAGTATCGACCTATTTGACCCATTTTTGCGCTGTAATTATTTGACCTATTTGACCCTGGCTCCATTGAAGCCCTCTCAAACCATGTTTAGTTAATTATTTGTCTCGCTATTAGTAGTTTTTAACAGTACCGTTATATGCGGAGTGAGCAGGGGTTTCCTCCGATTTCATACAGTTCCACTCTGTTACTAGAAGTTCTTATAATATTTCGGCTCCGCTAATTTGGTTGTTGTAGCTTTAGCGATTTAGGATATACATATGTATATAAAACTTATTAGACGGCAGGGTTTTCCTCAAAATTTCTCGCTTGTGGTTCTTGTTACTGCTATCCTTTGGCCCAAATAACAGTTTTGTATCTTAATTTAGTGTCTAGTTATGGCGCTTAATAGCTAAGGGAATCCGCTTACTAAGTCTCATCAAGATATGTTCGATCCGAGAACTTGTGAATTGGTATTTCTTTATCAAACTCCTACATTAGTACAGCTATGTGGTTGTTTTTTGGGGTCTTCTTAGCACCATTTTTATCTCCGCCTTTATTTTTATGCGATTGTCAGTATTCTATTTGCAATGGATCTTGCTATCTTAGTTTTTTCTGATAAAAGAAGAATCCTGGAATTTAAACGACCTTCCATTTGATGGATTTTAATAAAAAAATGTTTTACATACGAGTATATATCAAATCATTATGTGTTTTCTGAAGAAAGAGCATTTAGAAACTGGGGTTGGGTGTAGTCAAAGAGTGCTAAAATAATCTTTTTGCGATGATCATGATGACTTATACTTTGATATTCATCTAAAATTAATTGGATAATAACAATTAATTAATGAGGAAGCCATCGCCCCTGATTATCGGGGAAAAAACGAACAGTTAATTGTTTATGTAAAATCAAAATTCTTCGATCAGGCATTTGTTTTTCATGTTTTCAGAAAGGTATGTAAATTAAATTGAAATCTACCGAGAGATTTTCAAGCTACAGTGGTCACCAGTTCAAAAAAAAAAAAATTTTTTTTAATTTGAAAATTCTTACTATTCCTGACCTTTTATGAAGAGCAAACTTGTTATTATATTTGTGACAAACAATGAAAAAATATTACCCAAAATGATATCGATTTGTAATTCAAATACCTTAAGTATGTAAATCATTGCGAATCTGATTCAAAATAAAATATAATTTTTCTAGTTTAACTTAACCTCTAATTTTTTGTGTATTTTACAATATTATTTTCAGAATCAAACATACACTCAGGTGCCTTTGGAGAATAAGCCCACCGAAGCTAATGCCAAAAAAGCCATAGACGATACAGTTCAGCAAAGGAGTGATGTGGAGAAGATGGCACAAGTTAAGCTGAAGAAAGAAGCCGAAAATGCGCCTGAGCACCCGCCAACAAAGTAAATGCACACACACACATATAACGAACTAATGAAAATTAGTATTAAATTCCTCTTGTCTTATAGCTACATCACGACGCTAATACACATCTTCAAAGGCAACATTGGACCCGGTCTCTTCGCTATGGGTGATGCCTTTAAAAATGGCGGCATAATTGTGGGACCCATACTGCTCGTTATTATCGGCGTAATTTCGGTGCACTGTCAACATGTGCTCGTCAGTTGCTCCGAAAAGATGCGCGCTCTAACTAACGGTGTAGTGTGTGCTGACTATGCCGAAACGGTGGAGCAGTGCTTCGCCAATGGACCTGTCAAACTGCGTACCTGGTCGAAAATGATGAAAACCATTGTGAATATTTTTATATGCGTCACGCAGTTGGGTTTCTGTTGTATTTACATCGTATTCATCAGCACAAATATGAAGCAGGTAGTTGTTGAAAGCAAATAAGTGAAAATCAAATGTCCAACTGTCAAAATTTTATAGATCTTCGATGCTTACGAAGTCGATATCGATGTACACCTTGTAATGGTTATCATGTTTGTGCCCATCTTGCTTACCTCGCTCATAACAAACCTCAAATGGTTGATGCCTGTGTCGCTGGTCGCCTCCATTTGCATGGTTGTGGGTTTGGCCATAACCATATTTTATGCCCTTAAGGATGGTTTGCCCAGCGCGGCGGAGCGCAAACTTTACACTGACGGTCCACACTTGGCGCTGTTTTTCGGCACCGCGATCTTCGCCTTTGAGGGCATAACTTTAGTGCTGCCACTGCGGAATGCCATGCGTAAACCATCGGACTTTGCTCGCACCATGGGTGTTCTAAATATGGGTATGACCTTGGTGACCTTCATGTTTTTGTTTGCCGGTATCTTGGGTTACCTCAAGTGGGGTGAGGAAGTGGGCGGCAGTTTGACTTTGAACCTGGGCGATACTATGTGAGTTATATTTATTGAATTACGAAGGTGCAGACTTAACAGTTATTTATTTATTTATGGTTTTTTTTGCAGTTTGGCGCAATGTGTAAAGGTCATGGTTTCAGTTGGTGTGATGCTCGGTTATCCCCTACAATTCTTTATTGCCATACAAATTATGCTGCCAAATGCTATACAAATTTTCCATTTACAAAGTCGTCCATTCACCGGAGAGCTGCTTTTCCGCACCATTATGGTGGTGCTGACCTGTGAGTATAGTTGAAAGCTTTCGTATGGTTGCCTTGATTGATTACATAACATACTTAGATATCTGATACAAAATATTTACGGTTAAAATTTAACCAGGATAACGAAAATCATTAGGAATCATTATTAGGTTTGTGGAGGCTAAGGGCAGTACTGAACCGATTATATCCGTCTTTGATACCATGAAAACTACAGCAGAGATGCCAACTTAGTTTACTAATTTTTTTGTCGGGTTTTTACCGGTATAAAGTCTGCTATAGCCATTCATGTTCTCATATTCTATATAATATATAAAAAATATGAAGATTTGCTACTGGCTGCATGAAAAATGTTTATATGATCTTGAGACAGTATGTATACAATCAAATTTTGTAGCATAGTTTTAGGCGCCATGGCAAAAACTTTCCCGTGAAGTCTGAGTCATATCTAATCATAAGTACAAGTATAACTTAAACTTAATTAAAAAAAATAAATAAAAAACATAAAAATGTAAGAAGAATTAAGCAGAGAATTCTGTATGTGACTTATGTAGTACATAATAACTATATACCAAATATATAATTATTTTTAATTTACCTTCCAGTATGCATTGCTGAATTGGTGCCCGCTTTGGGTCTCTTCATGTCACTCATCGGTGCGCTGTGCTCCACTGCTTTGGCCCTGGTATTTCCACCGATGATAGAGCTATTGATTAAACGCGACGATAATAAAGGACCCGGTGTCTGGTTGTTCACCAAAAATATTGTCATACTCATATTGGCCTTGATGGGCTTCTCGACTGGCACCTACGAGAGTTTATCGCAAATCGTGACACATTTTAATGAAGCACAATAACATTTACGGAGAACTGTTAGAAAGTGTGACTCGAATAGATCTGCGTACATATGTATATACGTTTACAGTATACACACATATATGCATACCTACATAGATACGTGGGTGTGTGTGTGTTTAGTTGTAGCTACAATAAGTTTGTGAATTTATTAGACTAGATTTAGCGTATTTAAATAGTGATGAGTATGTCTATGTGCCAATGTGATTTTTAGTGATACACGATACTTCAGGTATCAACTATAATCATTTCTTATTTTGAATATTTATCATTTATATTTATAGTGTTGATTTCACAAAATATTTAATCAAAAAATAAAGTTATATCGTGGAATTATTGCAATCACATGACTAGTTTTGTATGCCAACAAATGTCAAATTTTCAAACCACCCCTTTTTTTCTATATGTAAGTTAAAAATAAAGCTTTAAATATATATTAATAAACAAATATTTTTATTAAAACGATATATCTGTTTACTCGTATACATATTTATGCCTTATTTCATATGAAATGTAAGAAGATTTTAAAATGTATGTCGATTTTAAAATATTGCCATCATTATAAAAAAATCTTTTTTCAATAATGATTTATGCCACTACAACAACAATATGATATCAAGTGTAATTATTAGAAAAAATGCCATCGTACATTTTTTTAAAACTTTTTTAAAACTTTAGGAACGAAGAAGCACGGACTTTGGATAAGATGATATATTTATCTCTTTATTATTATAATTTTTCATGTTATAAATGTAAACAAATTTTTGGGCGCAATATTAACAACAATAAATATTATCTCTTTCAAATGGCCGCGGCTATGTCTCAGATCCATTGAGTTCAATTTTCGAGGACTCGTTCGAGCTATTCGGCTGGTAATTGGCGATTGACACTAATGATGTTTTGATCTATGGTCCACTATCGGGATATTGTGTCTTTAAACAAATCTTTGTGGATCTTTCCGCATGTAATGGGGCATTGTCCTGTTGGAATATGCAGTTTTCGCGAAAGCGCTCGAGGCAAAATGAATAAGCTCACATTGCAATAGCTTACATATTTTACACATATCACGTACTTTCCCTTAGCGCAAAAGGCAGCCCATGCCATTAGGGGTTTCCTTTAAGTTCGTCTTCCGAGAATATCTACTTTTTACAAAAAAAAAAAAAAAAAAAAAAAAATCCAGGCATTTCTATGATGCTTCTTGAGACACGGCTTGGGTATAATATTTTTATATCTCAGCTGATAATCCTTTTTCTACATTTGGTGAATCCGTTGACGAGTTTAGCGTTAATTCCTGACCAAGTCACCTTATCTTCAGCGGCAAGTTGTGTAATGTGCCGTTTTGTGTGTTCACTTGCTGTGGCTGTGATATCACAACTCTTAAAAATATCGTATTATTTTGGAAATGTAGCGATTGTATTTCGATGGTAATTTGTTGCAGCAGCAATTTGTTCCCCACCTTAGCTCCACCTTAACACATGGTTTTCATTTTAACCTGCCCTTCATTTGAGAGTTCCGTTCGAAGAGATAATTTACTCGTAAGCTTAAAAATATATATATTTTTTCATATAATAGCCGTGAACTTATACAATACATATCCAGTAATATTTCTTAAGCTGTTTTCAATTTCAATAGCTGCCAATTTTGCTGAAAGTGTGTCAACGCTGCTGCACTCCGGAAGCAACCTTTAACCTTAAGTGAACGAATGAATACAAAATACAAACGAAAAAATAATATACTCATAAAAAAAACCACGCCGTAATTCAATACAAAAAATAACGAAAACAATTTTTGCGCATAAAGCTATTTTATGAGCCATAATTTTTATTGCAAGACGTTAATGAGGTATCCGCATAATCTTTGGTTTTGAAATCAACTATATAACTACTTGTATACTGCTGCTTTCAAATGTCAAATTCTTGACAAAATAGCTAGGACTGCTATATATAGTTCATGTATATGGTGTTATAAGAGATTATGGTGGAGAATGAATTTCTACAACATTTTATGCGATAAAATAACGAATCATCATGGTAAAGCACTTCATTTTTTTGTCAAAATTCGTTCTGTTTTTCAACACAGTTTCCTTCATGGGTGTTACACTGATTATAGCGACCCTCCAACTTTTCGATAACATTTTTTGTATACGATTTGTCCTTTGCTTCAAAGCCTAAGTTTTCGGCGAACCTTTTCTTTCCACGAAAATTTCCTCCTTATGAGCATTCTTTTGAGTTATCTGAGAAAAAATAATCGCTGAAGGCCAGATCTGATGAATTTTTGGATTTTTGCCATCGTGTTTACTGAATTTGTTCTTCAAATGCTTCCATTTTTCATCACTGGAATGGTCCAATAACGTTATATAGTAGTCGCTGTTGCTGGTCTTTCCTTTTTCAAGGTACTCAGTTAAAATTATTCCATGCATTACATTATACAGACGCCATAACCTTGCCCGCCGACTATTGCGTTTTTCCACACTTACGAACGGGTTCATCGTGTGCAGTCTACTCTGATGACTAACGATCGGACTACGCCATGTTTTATCCACCATCTATGTGTCAGGGGAGGGGCTCCAACTTCCGCTTATAGTTTCATACACGTAGACCAGCGCAGAGTAAGCACACTCTATGATATACGTACCTTAGGTTAAGGCTGAAAGTACAAAATATTGTGCTACCTTTCAAAGAGCGGGAACATTTGGTTTAAATAGCAGAATCTCTCTAAAATCCTTTTACGACAGACTAAATAAGTTTCAGAATGATCCTTCATATTTATTACGACTATAGACAATATTTTTAAGTTAAAATTTTGAGATTATGCCTTCAGAAATTTGTGTTCCTTAGTTTTGAAGGATCCTATTTCCAGCTGAGTGATAATCACAAGAACAGAAGGGCATCATCATCCTCAAAGAAGATCTCCGACGAATCGACGATAATCACAGCTTTGCCATATATAATATAATATGCAAATTATTTAACAGAGAGTAGGAGCATCTCATTACATATACTTATACCTTCAACGAAAGAAAATACTCAGCTTATTGCTTCCCATATTTTGTTGATGGTATTGTAGAAAACTTTGTTAGTTTTAATAGTAAGGAATAATAATTACATTACAAATGAGATGACTCGGGAACGGCAACGTGCCACAACCGATTTTGCACTTTTGTTACGACCAGTATCGCTAAAACCATGACGAAGGTATTTTCGTCAATAGAAATTGCCTATTATATATTAGGTTGTCAAAAAAGTCTTGCGTAGTTGGCGCTGAAAGCGCGTATTTCTTGTGTTATTCGTCACATCGGGTCATGCTATACCTTTTTGGAAACCTCATTTCACGCGCTAACACATATTTGATTGATTGTTGTTACCTTTAAGTCATTCGTGAGTTATAGCGTCGTAAACATGAAGCAAAATAAAGAGAAAATACGGCATATTTTACAGTACTACTACGATAAAGGAAAAAAGGAATCTCAAGCCGCCAATAAAATTTGTGCAGTTTATGGACCCGATACAGTTTCTATTTGCACCGCACAACGATGGTTTCAACGTTTTCATTCTGGTGTAGAGGTGGTCGAAAATGCGCTACGCTCCGGAAGGCCTGTCATCGAAAATTGCGATAAAACCGCTGAATTGGTCGGAAGAGACCGGCATAGTAGCAGTAATCAAAAAAAATTTCATGAACAATTGAAAATTCAATAAAAATACCGYAAGACTTTTTTGACAACCTATTATTTATTTTATTTATTAAATATATTAATTAATTAATTTTTGTTTAAATACTATACTTATTTTACGGTTTTGTAACTACTATTTACTAAATGACAAGTATTACGAGCAAAAATTATATTTAGTTTGTTGTAGTTGTAACCTGACCAGACGTACTCGTGAAAAGCAATTTCCCAGAAATATAATTTAAATATGTATGTACAATTGTGTCAACATGAAAAGTATTCTAATAAAATCCCCGCGATTACTTTTAATGTGACAGAAGTTTTATAATCAAATGACGTCTGGATAGTGCTACCACGTTCTCCATAACCGCATTTGACTAGTGAGCGTGCGGTAAACTCTGCGCAGACAGAAACAACTCAACTTCAACTTGATACACAGTATTACCTGGATATGAAAAATATACGGAAATCATGCTATTTTCAATAGTTAAATTTTAGTATAAATAAGAATTTTAGAAAACTCTTACCACAACGTAATCTCTACGGCTCGATCATTCTTCCGCACAAGCTGCAATGTTTTTACATATAGCTATTACTTTTCAATAGACAATATATTCCTTCCATATAAAAGATTCTCATGAAACCTATCAACCGTTAGAAGTCGGTTTATAACTTTTCAGCCGTTGTTTTCTTTATCGAAAATAGCCAAGACACACACCACAACTGCGAGTAGAGGCACGCTGAAGCGTCAGTAAAACAACTTTCAAGTCGAATTACTTAATAAGAAATAGTTTTTATGAAGATCTTTATTGTAGATTACAGTATTGTGTCGGACAATGACCCATGTCCATATTGAAGATGATTTTCCAAAATAAAAGTTTTTCCATATAAAAACTTGATTATGGTGGATAATTTGTAAGACAGCTATATACTATAGTGGTCCGATGTCGAGAGTTCCAACAAATGTGCAGCTTGTTGGAGAGAAGAAGACGTTTCCAAAATTTCAGGTCGTGTTCTCAAAGGACTAAGGGACTAGTTCAAATACATATATACAACGTCCAGAGTGTTTAACGTGGGTACCTGTTGGCGACCCCTCGGCGCTTAAGAGCATAGTGGATGCAATCAATGCAGGTCAAAACTAATGCCGAGCATTTCCAGTACCAATTGGCAGTGTGGAGTGGACACACCAATCACCTTGGTAGGGTTTGAGGCCCATCTGAAACCTCTGCCGTACTTTGTGTTCGGCAACCGGTTGCGATACAACTTCACATTCAAATAACAAAGTGTCAGTTCTTGCCGCATTCGAGTTTTAACCACAACCACCATGATACGGTGCCAGTCTGCATGAGTAGGTTGGAGCAAAATCCAAGGTCCCCGTGGTAACAGAATTAAGTCGCTGCTCAGACCTTGTATCCGAAAGTACTATCAGTTGAGCTCCCATACTGCTCTGGACAGTTGACTCAACTCGTCATGCTTATTACTTATATAAATTTATATTACTTTAGGTCTCATTTCAGGTATTGCAATTTCTTATCAAACTTAATAACGTGTGTATATATTTGGAGTATAACAAAATATTAAATATTTCATATAGGAATCTCGTAAAAGGAAAATAGTGTACTGGGTACACATGCTTACCACTACTTAATTTTTATGCTTTTAAGTGGCTTTCTAAATGGCAAACTTGTTCACTTACAATTTAATTTGCGTAAATATGCAACTTGAACGACATATTAGCAATGATCCAGAAAAATACTTCTAATAATTCAACGACTTTAAAGTAATTAAAACACTTGACAGCCGGAGCACGCTTCTGTAAGTGGAAAGTTTTCATGCATTAAAATGTACAAGGTGTGTTCCAAAGCAAACAGAACTTTTTGAATCTTGCGCCCCCTGGTGGCGCCATCTATATGTCGAATGCGTTAGACTCTGCTATCTCTATCGATTGTCCAGTGAGAATTACATGACATTTAATTGATTGAAGGTGAAGTTATTACGCTTTAAGTGTCAGTATGTTTTTGCTTTTGAAATTCCATCGAAACGGGGCGTGAATTTATCAAAAATTAGCCGAAATCATCATTGAAATTCATGCAATGGAGTTGAATATCTCCGAAACATCGATTTATCGCATTTTGACCGAACATTTGGGCTTACGAAAGGTGTGTGCACGATTTGTTTCGCACAAATTGACTGACGACCGAAAATTGCTCAGAATCCAACATTCGAAGGACGATTATTTGACCAAAAATCACATTTCATTTTCATTAATCATTAACCAGTCCCCGTATTCCCTTGATATGGCACCGTGCCACTTATTCCTTTTCGGAAAAATGCGTTTGCACATTAAAGGAAAGCGTTATCCAGACGTAGAGGCCATTCAAAAGGCTTGCCATACCGGCCAACGAGCTAAAACACTCGTTCGACATGCTTTTGGATCGTGCAAAAAGCTGTATTGAAATATAATATATAAAAATAAATTGATTTTGCCGAAAAAACCAATTGATCTGTTTATTTTTTTTTTTTTTTTGTTTAAGTTCTGTTTACTTTGGAAGGCACCTTGTACATTGATGTAATTTCCGTTACAATACGCGTTGGGAAATTTTGCCAAGTATATTTACCCACTCTCTACGAAGTGACGACTTTGAGAGACATGAGTTGGTAATTTCTGAAGTGGTCACGTCATTTTAAAATACTTTTATTTAACTGGGCGTACTTACATATTTTGACAGATAATATATTATGTATTACTTGCAGGACTAAGACCTGGTATTACTGCGACTCACGTGGAAAGCAACAACACCAATTTAGTAGTGTATATGGCAGTGAAACAATGTTCGAAAAAAAAAGTATTGCAAATGATTGAGACCTAAGTTAGTTTCGGAAGACAACAGACAACTATACTTTTATTTCACGGCTCTCTCATGCCTAAACCAAATAATACTAAGTGAAATATCTTAAGGGAAAATAATGACATTTTAACTATCTTTTGCAGACAGGATATCTTTCTCTCAATACCCTGAAAACTTAAGATAGGAGACTTAGCCATTTCCGTCTGGTTACTATCCATTTGCCTCCTGAAAACCCATAGAGACGCGGTTCTTTGCGAGAACTAGAATAAACTTAGAAGACTCTTGACAACTCTCCACTTTTTCGCAGAAACTTCTCCATGAGGTTCTGTTTGATTTTCTTAACTCAGTCTTGTATATTGCAAGTCCGATTTTATACAACGCCAGTCGTCAGTTGTTCCATCCTACGAGCCTTGTTGAACAAATGCCTGCAGGACGCTCTGATTTCCGAGAGTTCTATAGTCCACCAGAGATTCTTGAATCTGTCCTTCGGTATTTTCAGTGAAGAGGAGCACTCCAGTGCAGTTTTACACGCCGAGCTGAAAACTTCGACCCTCCCATCCACTGTGTCGGTGGTGAATAATGAGTCTAAGAGACATTCTGCTATCATAAATGTTATTAATGTTCAAGCTGCCCCCGATTGAAGATATAAGAACCAGAAATCTCTGGCGTCGCAGACCAGCGTTGCTGAAATTGTGTAAAATAAATAGCGTTTATTCATTTCGGATCATCATACCAGATCTGGTCTAACCAACGTCGTTCGTTATGACTATTCGTCCTCAATCAGCCATGGTTCTTGGATCAAGAAGAAACCCTAAATTGGGGAAGGCCGCCTTCACCTTTGCATCTTGGTTACACCCGAACTTAGCATTTCCTTACTTTCTTACTTTCTTTATAATGCTATATAACCCTATATAAAAAAAAGCTCGGCTCAATGGCGTTACTTTTTATAAATATGTACATTTACTTGAAGTGTAACCCACAGAAACAGCTAATTAAGTCAACGACATCGGCTATATATTCTCGTGTTTTGTCCCTTACTATATAAAGTCTTATAATTTTTTTTATTGAGACTGTAAATACAGACATTTTTGTTCTTAACAGCTGTTGATCATTGTGTATTATACAATAATAATAATCATGTAAATGTTTCCACGCTTAAGGAAAATATAACTTTTTTTTTATGGTGGAAATATAACTATCATAATTGAAAGTAAACTACAAGTTACAGTAATATTGTTAACAAATACTTTTCGCATTAAGTAATACAACAAACAACACTTATGGATGAGTATAAACTTCAATTGTTTTAGTACATAGGTATATGGGTGCACATTTAACTAACTAATATTATGAAGTCTCGTCAAAAATTATCAGAGTGCGCTGGATTTGGGAAAACACTGCGGCATCACAAATATAGAATTTTTTTTATTATTTATTTTTGAGGAACTACAAGGCTTCACACTGAAGAAATTTATCTTGTGTATGAATACTTATATTCTTACATATTTACACATATGGAATATTTGTTTATATTGAAAGATGTCTGTATACGCAAGTTTGATATAAAATGTTTCGCATACGCCATGCGCACCCCATTCCCCTGCACTTACAAATGAGGAGGCAAACTATGGCAAAACTAATACACTTTATGTACTTTGACCTCGAACTTGAATTGAAGTGGAATATTAAATTAAATAATGAGTGCGAATGTGATTCCTCTTCCTGTTACTTATCAATAAAAACATAAATAAATGCCTAGTAGGGTGGTTGCAAATTTTTATAATGAATTTTAAAAGCATAATTTCCAATTTAAATTAATTTCACTTTTAAGATTTAAATATAATTTAAATTTAAAAGGTTTCAAGATTTAAGTTGTAATAAAAAAAATTTAATTTTTTTAAATAAAAATATATTTTTTTTATATCAGATAACAAGGGGGAACCTTGAAAAAAGACGATCTTCAAAAAAAATATATGAAGAATCAATGCTTTAAAATTGTATAGATATATTTATTAGAGTAGGTCAGTTTTTGTAATATGAAATCGCGTATTATTTTATTTTTTACTATATTAGTTGGAAAGAGCGAACCTTGTGTCTAGTTTTGGATATTCAAAAAAACAATCTACGGAAATTTTCTATGGATCATACTGAATAATTTTGGCCTAAGAGACTATACGACTAAAAAAACTTTCGATCCAGTGCTTTTTGAGACTAAATTTAAGAAAATCTGAATTACAGTTGTTCGATATTGCCAATTCCGACCAATGGCCACCTATTAAATATCAATCCTTCACCTTAAAAGTCGCTGGCTCAAAACCGGTTTTAGACCCACATAACTCACTTAAATAAAGTTGCGTAGAATGAACCGTAGAATATTCCGGCATACGCGATTTATTTGCTTATGTGGCTCTCTACAAATCGACCCGATTTACTATTTATAGATATTTTCCGAATTTACGGAAGAAATTTGGAGAAAAAAAATTAAATATTTTTCGAGTTACAATTTATTTTATTGAAATTTTGGTCTTTCTAGGTATGCAAAAATTATTATTTTATTGAATCAAAGCCTACCTGCATATATGATGCATAATTCTCCATTTAACTACCTACTTACAATTCCATCATATATGCAGAACATGCAGATACAAGTCGTAATTGAATTATATTTGTCTGAATAAAAATATTAGATAACCTGTTTGAGTTTATTGAATTGAACGGCTACACTTTAGCAGCCTGCAACAAAAAAATACTTGAAATATTCATTTAAAATATTACTATGGCATTTTTAAAACAAAAAAAAAAAAATTCTTCAAAATTTCTTACTAGCTGCGCTCTTTAGTAGTTATTAAAAAATAATAATAAAATATTTAACTCTTTAATC